>NW_008359139.1:0-244 GCF_000622305.1 Nannospalax galili | reverse complement strand
AGGTAGAAAGAATGAATCAGACATTAAAGGAGACCCTTTCTAAGTTAGTAATTGAGACTGACGGTGACTGGGTGGCCCTCCTCCCCTTGGCAATATTCTGGGTTCGAAACTCCCCCTATGTGCATGGCCTAACTCCCTTTGAAATAATGTATGGGGCCTCTCCACCAATAACCCGGCGAGCGCAGCCCCCGGTGGAAGAGAAGTCAGCCCCCGACTATTTAAATGTGTTGCAATCCCTTGCCAA
>NW_008359138.1:2021-2689 GCF_000622305.1 Nannospalax galili | reverse complement strand
CCAGTACTTGGGAGGCAGAGGCAGGCAGATCTCTGTAAGATCAAGGCCAGATTGGTCTACATAGTGAGTTCCAGGACAGCTGGGGCGACAGGGAGAACCTGTCTCAAAAAGACCCCCCCCAAAAAAAAGTGTTCTTAAGGAATATGAAAATGAAATTAAAAAAAAAAGAACAAAAAATAAAAGCTCAAGGGAAAATGGTAATAGTTAAATAAGGCAAAAGGATCATGTGAGACACATTTCATAAAGGAAATAACAAGTCAGTGAAGAGACAAATATTGAAAATGGTGGGAAGAAAGGATCCCAGAGTAGTGGTTCCACACAGAGGTGGGTTGTCACAGAAGCTTGTATGATATCACATACCCAGACTCCACTTGTAACTATAATCACCAAGTGAGGAAGCAGCACGTGAATGAAAAAAACACCCAGGGAGGGGCCAGGAATGTAATACAGGATGACCCAAGGCCCTGGGTTCAACTCCAGCATAGGAAGAACAAAATGTTGCCCAGTTGATACTACTACAGACCTGTGACTAAGAACCATGATTCTCAGGGCTAGAGAGATGGCTCATAGGTTAGAGCACCGAGTGCTCTTGCAGAGGACCCGGGTTCAATTCCAAACATCCACATGGCAGCTAACAACCACCCGTAACTCCAGTTCCAGGGATCTGA
>NW_008359138.1:0-1159 GCF_000622305.1 Nannospalax galili | reverse complement strand
CAGTTTAAAAGTTACATGAGATTTTTTAGCTTTTGCAATTTGCATTTGGAGATTTAAGCTATTTATTCAAAGTCAGGACATCAAATCTAGTGCTATGAATTTGCTTTTCTTGACTATGTAAATTTGCCTAGTTGGAACATTCCATATTTATTTATTTATTCTATCATATGAACTAAGAAACTGTAAAAAGGATATTTAGTATTTGATCCATTTCCTGACATTACAGCTCCTAAAAGTTGGAATATTTGGAGTCTTTTGTATGTTAGTCCTGTGATTCCTGAGTGAGTTCCCTCCACAGATTCAGGATGACAGGGGTGGGTCACTGAAAAGACCTCCGACAACTTCAGAGACCTGGCACTTAAAGCTCTATCCCTGATCTCAAGAGGAGAAAGAGAGACTGATGTGAGTTGATCATCACTGGCCAGCGATCTGATCAGCCGTGCCTATGTGACAGTTTGTCAAAACAAATCTTTGTTTCAAGGTATGTGTTCAAGTTTCAGCTCCATGACCTCTGAACCTGGATCCCCTACAAGAGCAATCAGTGCTCTCACCACCTTGCTTTCTCTCCATCCCCCACTAGGTTTCATACACACACACACACACACACACACACACACACACACACACACACACACACACACAGAGCCCTGAGCCGTCTGTCTAGGAAACCCACACTACTCACAGGGCTCAGAACCCTCCTTGTCAACTGTAATCAAGCCAGTTCCCAGACACAACCATAGGTCATCAGTTGGAGCTACAACTGTCTGCCTCTAGGTAAGCAACCTAAGGAAGTAGGATCTTTCTGACGAATTTTCATTTTCCTTCACAGATCTATAGCCTAGTTCAATCTTAGTGACCTGTCATGTTCAAGCAAGTGGTGAAGTCTGTACTTTTGCAGGTACCCTCCTTTCTGCAGTGGCTGACTCCCTCTGTGCTGGGGCTGGCTCTTTACCTCACACTACAGGGCTTCCTACTATCTCTCTGCCATTGTTGGATCCCCTCTGCCTACTCTCAGTTGGTTCATGTCTGACTTTCCCACTTTCTCTAACTGCCCACCTCAGGATTGCCTTCCGCCAAACAGCATGGTAGTGTGTCCCCAAGCTGTGTAACTTGAGATCATTTCCTGTTTTGAGGTCCCCAGAGTAGCTGAGTAACATGT
>NW_008359137.1:0-278 GCF_000622305.1 Nannospalax galili | reverse complement strand
AGTTTGTAGAAGGCTGCTGAGAGAGAGAAAAGAAAAAGAAAGAAGGTATTCTGGCTTACTTCTCCCGAGCGGGTCAGTCAACAGCCTCTACTAGAACCACAACTGTGGTCTCTGGTATAGTCATTTCTACCGCCCCAGTTACCTTCACCCCTTCAGGCCCCAGACTCAGCTTGAGCTGGACTCTGGCAGATGGGTAAGTCCATAAATTTTTGCTCTTTGGGGTAACAGGGATCTTAATAATAAAGGTGCTGCAGACCCCCCCCCGGTGTAAGATAAGG
>NW_008359136.1:0-328 GCF_000622305.1 Nannospalax galili | reverse complement strand
CTGTTGTGATGTTTCCCCTTTCATCTCTGATTTTTATTTGGAGCTGCTCTTCCTTTTGGTTACCTGGGTTAAGGGTCTGTCTATCTTGTCTGTCTTTTTAAAGAACCAATTCTTAGATTCATTGATTCTTTACATTGTTATTCGATTTGCAACCCCTACTTGTTTCTTAGTGGCATTTGCTTGAAATGTTCTTTTCCATCCTTTTACCTTAAGGTAGTCCCTGTCCTTGAAGGTGAGATGGATGTCTTGCAGACAACAAAAAGACAGACTTTGTTTCTTTTTTTTTCTCTTTTTTTCTTTTTAAAATTATTTTATTTAATATGTATGA
>NW_008359135.1:0-250 GCF_000622305.1 Nannospalax galili | reverse complement strand
ACAAATACAAAAAGATTGAAATAATCCCATGCATTCTATCATACCACAATGGAATAAAGCTTACAATCAACACCAGAAGAAACCCTAGTAACTACATGAACGCATGGAGATTAAACAACACACTCCTGAATGATGAATAGGTCAAAAGAGAAATTAAGAAAGAGAAATAAAAGTATTCCTGGAACTAAATGAAAAGGATAATACAACACGACGAAACCTCTGGGACATGCTGAAAGCAGTCCTTAGAGGG
>NW_008359134.1:0-467 GCF_000622305.1 Nannospalax galili | reverse complement strand
TTACCCTGTCATGGCCAGGGTGTATGTGAAGCTGGAGCAAGTATCCACTATAACATGAACATATTTTAAGGTACCAAAGGGGGCATGGTGTGTAACATCCATTTGCCAAAGTGCATTGGGAATAAACCCTCTTGTATTAACAACAGCTCTAACCAAGGGGCCCAGTGGAGCAAGGGGTTCACAAGTGGCACAAGAGCAGCTGATGTGCTTGCATTGAGAAATAGGGATATTTGGGAGCAACCAGCATAAGCTGTTAGGGGATAGGTGAATTTGTTGGTGTAGAAATCTTGCTTGTTCAATAAGCGGCAGGGTAACTTCCATTATGAGGTGGTCCACCTTTTCATTTCCCTTGGCCAGGATGCCAGATAACCCTGAGTGAGAGCAAATATAGGCAAGATCACCCAATTGCACTGAGTCAGGGTTATTGTGGCCATATTGGTGTCTGTTAGAATCAGAAAATGCGGTAG
>NW_008359133.1:0-693 GCF_000622305.1 Nannospalax galili | reverse complement strand
AGTCAGGCTTGCACTTTGTGAACTTTTTGGAACAGCTTGAACTTAGGGAGAAAATAGGACTCTGAGTCAGGAACGCAGGCCCAAAGGAGTGTAGAAGATGGGGGGGGGTACTTTAGGGCTCACATATCAGTACTGTTACAGAAATATCTATTCAGTGCGTCTAACAGAAGATGGCTTAGCAAGATAAAGAGTGGCATGCAGAGGATGTGTCATACATGTTAGAGAAACAGGCAAATGTAAAGGTTAGGAATGTTTATGTGAATGTTAGAATCAACACACGCTCCTCAATGGACTTTGACGCCATTAGCCCTCGAGCTCACACACCTTTCCTGACACAGGGCACTACACTTCTGTGTGCTTGTCCTGAGCTCTCTTTAGCTCCTGGATTTTCTGGGGCAAGGTCTTGGTCCAGAATTGCAGCCTTCCAGACTTCAGGTGATGGCCCACAGTGTGATGGATGTCCAGCTGCAGGTACTGATCATCCTGGTCCAACACATGCCAGTAGGGTAGGCCATCACTGTTGGGGT
Organism: Nannospalax galili; assembly: GCF_000622305.1. NCBI lineage: Eukaryota > Metazoa > Chordata > Mammalia > Rodentia > Spalacidae > Nannospalax > Nannospalax galili. The sequence continues at coordinate 166 of NW_008359133.1, read as the reverse complement.
TCCTGTGAATATGCCCCCACAGGGAAAGGTGACAGTCACCATGAGCCAAGATCTGTTCCCCTTTTGCGGGGCAGGGTATGGACGAGCAGGCCAGGGAGTTGAAGGGATTGATGGAACAAGTGTTGCATATATGGATACAAGAGTCATCTACTAGTGTCTGCTCCTT
>NW_008359132.1:0-2056 GCF_000622305.1 Nannospalax galili | reverse complement strand
CTAGTTTCACAACCCCAACTGGCACAGAAATAGTCTGCAGGTCCCCCACAATGATAGGTTCTCTCTCTCCCAGGCCAGATATACCACTGCCGGAATCTGCAGTCTGGGTAAGCGATATATCAGTCTGTTGTGAATACCATGAACCCTTAGCCAGTTTACAAAGGTCAAAGGACAGGTCAGGAAACCAGGTGCCCATGGATCTCTTGGAGTTGGTGAGCCGAAGTGTATGGCCTGTCTCAAGATTTGTCACCATCCATGTCAGCTGCATAGGCACATGAGGATTGTACCATGGAGTTGAATAAACCGGCAGGCATTTCGCTGTCAGGAGCAGGCAGATCTCTCCGAGGAGTAGAGTCAGCCACATCATGAAGTATTACAGTTCTTAAGCAAGATCAATCAGCACCAATATGATGACAGCAGCAAAGAGGATCAAGGCTGCAGAGATGAGGATGATAGCAGCTAATTCCCAGCCGGAGTAATTCATGTGTTCAGGACCTGTTGAAAGAAAAAATATATTGTTTTCTTAAGGAGTTTCCTCCCTGGCGGGTATTTGGTTAACTTGTTTTACCAGTCTTTCAGGGAGCCATCTAGCAGCATCATGCTGTTGTGAGTATATGCACACTGATCCTCTTTCCCAGATCAAGACTGGGTCTGGTCCATGCCAGGAATTATCTAGAGGATCTTTCCATTTTACCATGGCATATTGTTTTTTAGATTTAGGGTGCCAAAAACGATCTGCTGTAGACTTGCCTTCAGAGTCCAGGGTGAGGAAGTTTAAAACATAGAGTGCATGGTTTAACAAATTTTGGGGGGTACCCTTGGTGGGATACCACTCCCCTTTATTAATTTTTTGTAAAGTATTTTTTAAAGATAGGTAAGCTCGTTCAACAATTCCTTGTCCTTGAGGGTTATAAGGGATACCTGTAGAATGTTGAATTTGTAAAGTGGAGCAGAAATTCTTAAAAGCCTTGGAGATATAGCCAGGGCCATTATCTGTTTTTAAATGAGAGGGCTTTCCTAGAACAGAGAAGCAATGTAAAATATGAGCAATGACATGTTTAGTAGCTTCTCCAGATTGAAGGGTGGCACAAATTAAACCACTAAAGGTATCAACACAGACATGAATATACTGGAGTGTGCCAAACTCAGGAAGGTGGGAAACATCCATCTTCCAGAGCATATTGGGTGTCAGTCCCCGAGGGTTAACTCCCAGGTGGGGAACAGGGAGGAAAGTTACACAGGTTTTACAATCTTTAACTATCTGTCTAGCTTGTTCTCTGGTAATCTTAAATAAAAGTCTTAAAGAATTAGCATTCAAATGGTGTAAAGCATGAGCTTGCTGAGCCTGAGTGACAGCAGGAATGGAGGCTGCAGTAATCACCTTAGTGGCAGCGTCAGGTAATTCATTGCCAGCAGAAAGAGGGCTGGGAAGGCCGGAGTGGGCCCGAATATGACCTAGGAAGAAAGGGACCATCCTTCTGCGAATAAGCTGTTGGCATCATTGAAAAAGATTAGCAGCCTGTGAGGCATGTTTAATAAATGGAACAGTTTCAAGCAAAGGAATAGAGTGGGCAAGGTAGGCACTATCAGTGTATATGTTAAGGGACTTTGTAGGAAAGGCAGTAAAAACAGCTATTAAGGCTCAAAGCTCTACCAACTGGGCAGAGTTAAAATTAGTTTTGAAGTGGGTAGTTTGATTTTGAACGGTATAGGCAGCCATCCCGGAGGAGGAGCCATCCGTAAACACCAACAGGGCATCAGGCAGAGGCTTTTGGCTGGTAACGCGGGGAAAAGCGAAAGCATGCAATTTACAAAACTGTAGGAGTTTATCTGGTGGATAATGATTATCCAAAGAACCTGAAAAACTGGCGCAGGCAATTAGCCAAACATCTGAGTTTTGAAGTAGCCAATCTATCTGTTTTTTGGCATAAGGCAGAATGATGTGGGAAGGCTCAACCCCAAAGTAAGTACGGCTCTCCTTGTGGCCTGAAATAATAAGGTCTGAAACTGCATTAAAATAAGTATGTAAAACCTTTTTAGGAGAAGCAGATAGATG
>NW_008359131.1:0-804 GCF_000622305.1 Nannospalax galili | reverse complement strand
TATGTAAGAATATGACTTCCCAATATTCCATTGTCCCATAACAATGCTCATGATGTCCTCACAGTGCTCCAATATGCCACACTATGGCCCCATGTGGCATAACTGTCCCACAATATGACATCGCACTGCTCCAATGTGATATCACAATGCTCCAATGTGCCAACACTGTAGCTCAGTGTGCCAGTATATTGTTCCAAAGTTTCATCACATTATTACAGTATGAGTTCCAATATTCCATTGGGCTATCACAATGCTCATTGTGCCATCACAATGCTCGAATATGCCAACATTATGGCCCCATGTGCCATTTTATTGCTCCAATGTGTGATCACAGTGTTACAATATGACTGCACAATGTGACATTGTGCCATCACAATGCTCATTGTGACATCACAATGCTCCAAAAGGACATCATGGTGCTCCAATGTTCCAGCACTATAGCTTCCTGTGCCATTATATAGCTTCAATGTGCCATCACAATGTTACAATATGATTTTACAATGTTCCATTGTACCATCACAATAGTCATTGTGCTATCATAATGTGCCATTTTGTCATTACAACGATCAACATGCTCAATATGCAAACACAGTGCTCAATGTCCCCTCACAATCCCCAAAATGACATCACAATGCAACAATGTGACATCACAATACTACAATTTGACATCACAATGCTCCAAGGTGACATCACAGTGCTCCAATGTGCCAACACTATAGGCCTATATGCCATTCTATTTCTACAATATGCCATCAATATATTACAATCTGACTTCCCAACATTCCATTGTGCCATCACAGTGCA
>NW_008359130.1:0-583 GCF_000622305.1 Nannospalax galili | reverse complement strand
TCAGGCGCAGTGTTGTGCAGGAGAGAGACTCAGCAATTTTCAGGTAGTCCCGGGAGCTAGCAGGGAGGCACCTCCAGTCCTGCAAGCTGCACCCCGATCCGCACCGTCCTGCTGAGGACAGCTGCGGGGTCTGGACCACCTGAATCTCAAGGACGAAGCGGTCCCGCTCCTCTCCGTCTCCTCCGGCCGCAGGAGTGGAAAGCACGCGTGGGCACCCTCCCGCGCTGTCGCGGACCCCAGACTCACAGAAGGGACGTCTGGCCCATGCAGCGGCAGCCTCTGCGGGGACGCGGTGCTGGCAGGGGGCGCGGAATGCGGCGGGCGCAGCCCGGGTCAAACAGGCGGTCGTTCCCAGCGCCATGCCCCTTACCTTGGCAAGTCGCCGGGATCCGGCGGGAGGCGGTCGCGGTGCTGGGGCTGCGCGGGGGCCCACTAGGCTCCTGGGAGCACGCAGCCGCCACTGCACTGTCCACCGTTGCACAGTCCTCGGTTGCACGGTCCACCGCTGCACGGTCCGTGTCCTGGGCACACACCCAAGTTGGGACCCTAACCTAGGCCTGGCAACTGAAATTCTATGCGCAGT
>NW_008359129.1:0-276 GCF_000622305.1 Nannospalax galili | reverse complement strand
AGATGAAATAAACTGTTTCTTCCCTCAAGTTGCATTTAGTCAGTGATTTATCACAGCAACATAAAGTAAACTAGACCCAGAGAAAGGGTGGGAGGGGTTAGGGAAAAAATACCTGTAGTGACTGACTTCCTCCAGAAAGGCCCCATCTCCTAAATTTTCCAAAACTTTCCAAAATAGCACCACCAGCTGGAGACTAAGTATTCAACATATAAGCTTCTGGGTGACATTTTTATGTATATTTTTATTGAATTTTTGTGCATTTCATACAATAAATCT
>NW_008359128.1:8314-8450 GCF_000622305.1 Nannospalax galili | reverse complement strand
TCATCTTTCTCTATCCTGAGGCTTATCTTTAGGATGCCTGGATTTCACTGTCTTTTGCCTCTGGCTGTGAAGCTTCCAGATGATGTTTGAAAAATTAGTGCCCAGGATATAAGATTAGAGTGTGAAGTGTTTCTAC
>NW_008359128.1:4609-7149 GCF_000622305.1 Nannospalax galili | reverse complement strand
ACATAAACAAAAATAAAATATTTTAAAAGAGGCATTTCTATACTCAAAACTTTAAAGACATATAGAAAAAAACCTTTGTTGAAGCTTCTGCAGATTTGTTAAAAGTTTAGTCTAAGTGAACAATAGTTATATATTCAGCCAAGAAAATCAAAAGACTGAGAGCTATTAGAAGCCTAATGGATGCCTGCAACGTCTGCCCTCTGTGGTCTGAGTCCCTTCATCAAAAAGGGCTTTGAGGCCATTTCCAGGCTTTGATGGCACCGCACATCCATTACCCAGTGTTCAGGGAAGTGTGTCACAGAAGGTCCATGCCCTGCGGTGCCGGCCTACCTTATCCAGACGTGGAGGAAGAAGAAATTATTCATTAAGGAAAGAGGTGTAGCTTAAAGGCGAACATTGAATTTCACACTGTTAATGTGCCTGAGTTACACTTTCAGATGGTCCCAGGAGGCAGCCTTGCATTAACTGAGCAAAATGACCTGGCCGGACATCACAGGAAGACGGAGAAGCAACTGCTTCCTTTATAACGCCATTGATTATTTAGCCTGTGGGTTCAAACTTCAAAAACTGACTATTTCAGTATAAATCTATCCCAACAAAAAATTTCCCCCCAAAGGTTATTATTAATAGTATTTTTCAGTAGTACACTACTCAAGATCGAAATACTGTGTTTGGGTCTTTTGTTTATTCTTCTCTCTGTTCTGTCTCTTTTCTGTGGTATCAAGAATCGAATCCATGGCCACACCCATGCTAAGCAAGCATTCTAGCACTGAGCTATATCCCTAGCCTCGGTGCTGCTCATTCTTAAACACTGTCATCTCTAGGAGTTTCTGTGTTATTTTCATTGATGAATAAGACACTTTGACCTCAGAGGCAACACTGTGACCCATTGCTAGTGTATTACTGCTTTTTGAGTGCAGGGAATGGAATCCAGGGCCTTGAGCATGCTTGGGAAACATTCTACCTCTGGGCCATCACCTGAGTTGCAATTTCTAGACACTATAATTTAAAAACTAATAGAGAAACAAATCTATGTATTGATTCCTTATAAACAAATGACAAATATACAACTTGTTAATAAATATGATCTTATTATCAACATATCACACCATATTCTTTTAATGTGATTTACTTACATATTTATATATTAATATTCTTTGGGGGTTTTTTGAGGCAGGAGCTCCCTGTGGCCCTAGGTGGCCTGGAACTCACTGTGCAGACCAGACTGGCCTTGATCTCATAGGGTTCCACCTGCCTCTGCCTCCCAAGACCTGGAATTAAAGGCATGCAGATGTACTAATATTTAAAATTATACTTAAGGGGCTGGAGAGCTGGCTCAGCAGTTACGAGCCCTGGCTTCTCTTGCAGAGGATCTAGCACCCATATGGTATCAAAAAACCACATGTAATCCCACTTCCAGGGAATTCAGTGCCTTCTTCTGGCCTCCTCAGGCACTGCATGATGTGGGTGCACTTATATACATGCAGGCAAATAACTCATACACATAAAAAATAAATATTTAAAAAATGATAGTACACTTGTACTACAAAACAAATTATGAGCAAGGTAGTTGCCATTATATTTCTATGCAGATGGCAAGATATCTACTTCCATGTAATCCCCCTTCCAGGGAATTCAGTGCCTACTGCTGGCCTCCTCAGGCACTGCATGATGTGGGGGCACTTATATACATGCAGGAAAATAACTCATATACATAAAAAATAAATATTTAAAAAATGATAGTACACTTGTACTACAAAATGATGACACAAAGAAGCTTGTGTTCAGGACATTCATTTTTTCCTGAATCTGTTCAGCCAGTGGGTTGGGTTACACTGGATGCAGTTTGCTGTCTTTCCTGTTTTCAGCACACAGAGACAGAGAGCATTTTATTGACTTGTCAGGTTCACCCAGCTGGTGAGCTGCCAGGCTAGGATCCATATCCTTCCTGTTCCTGTCTGCTCCTCTTCCCCTGCCCCCAACACACCTTCTGAGCATACCTAGGGTCCCAGGGTTTACAGCTCTGAGCTTTGTCCTTCCCTGTTACTATTTCATGGTGGGCTTCAACTGGGAGTTCTGTTTTCTCTGTATTTGCTTTCAATTGAGGTGCCTTTGGATGTCGCCCTCCGCTGTGCTGGAGAGACTACAGTGTGTGTTGTTTTGTTCCTGCACAGGCAGCCCTGGGATGGGGACAGATGCCCAGAGGCTGGAGCTGCCACCAAATGACAGGTAAGGAATAAATAATAAGGAAAAGAGTAAATAATAGGGCCAGGGAGATGGCTCATTAGGGAAACGTGCTTGCCACCATTCTTGATGACCTGAGTTTAATCCCTGGAACACTCATGGTAGAAGGAAAGAACCGACTCCTTCAAGTTGTCCTCTGACCTTCACATGGGCCTTGAGTCACACACCCACATCCACACACGACAAATAAATTAATAATAAAACAAATGCATGTAATAAAAAAATAAATAAAGCTGGAGAGATGGCTCAGTGGTTAAGAGTACTGGCTGCTCTTGCATAGGACCTGGATTTGGTTC
>NW_008359128.1:0-1002 GCF_000622305.1 Nannospalax galili | reverse complement strand
AGAGAAAAACAGCAAGACCATTCACCTTTCTTCAGTTAAATTTTCTTTTCTAACATGTGCAACTTAAAATCAAAGACACACAGAAGCACAGTGTATAATAACTGCATTTTTGCAGGATCTCTTTTTGATGGGAAGTTAATTTTCATGCTTTGGGAATAGAAACTATATAGTCCTTTTATTAAAAATTGTTCAGGGTTCGTATCTTTGTTTTATAATTATATTTTAAAAATAGGCCTTAGTGTGCCAAAAATACTATATTATCATCCTATTTGGAAATTTAGTACAAAATGAACTATTGTTTAAAAAGCACTCTTGTAGAATAATACTATTAACCAAATAGTGCATGATAGAAACCCGTTGGATCAATTATATTTTAAAAATAGGCCTTAGTGTGCCAAAAATACTATATTATCATCTTATTTGGAAATTTACTACAAAATGAACTATTTAAAAAGCACTCTTGTAGAATAATACTATTAACCAAATAGTGCATGATAGAAACCCATTGGATAGCATTCCCTTGAAACTGAATCAGTATCATTCTCATGTATGTATGAAGTATATGACTGTATGGGGTATTAGCATATACCCCTGTCTATTTAGCATATGCCGCTGTCCATTTAACTGATTTGGTCAACTCGTTTTCTGCAGTAGAAACAGACCACGCACACTTTTCAGAGACGACTCTTTTTACTGTCCAGCCACTTAAATATTTTAGTTAATTATGTTCCTTTACGAACATCAGCTTGTTTTGTTTTTGTTTGTTTCACAGTACTGGGCGTGGAACCCAGGGCCTCATGCTCACACATATGAGGCAAGTGCTCCCCCACTGAGCCAAATCCCCAGAGCAGCCTGACTTATCTGTACTGACTTATCTGTTCCTGTCTATAAGGGAATAGATGATTGTTTTAAAACATACTTATGCATCAATAGAGAAGTATTTTGTCTTGGAAAATATTTTAACTAGAATTAAAAAGATATTTTGGAGCTGGGTGTGATGGC
>NW_008359127.1:0-757 GCF_000622305.1 Nannospalax galili | reverse complement strand
TTGAGCACCGTGTTCACATATTGAGCATGGTGACAACACAATGGATCACAGCAGTGACACAACTGCACATAGTAATGGCACAATGAACATTGTGATGGCAAAATGGAATATTTTCAAGTCATGTTTTTACATTGTAATGGTACAATGGAATATTGTGATGTCACATTGGGTAATTGTGAGAGGACTGGGCACTGTGTTTGCATATTGAGCAAGGTGACTACACAATGGATGATGATTATGACACATTGGAGCACTGTGATGTCACATTGGAGCAGTGTGATGTCATATTTGAGCATTGTGATTTCACAATGGAATGTTTGGAAGTCATATTGTAACATTGTGGTTGCAACATTCTCCAATGTGATGTCAGATTGGAGAATTGTGAGGGGACAATGGAACATTGAGGAGTCGTAATATAACATGTCGATAGTGTTGGCACATTTGGGAATTGTGATGTAACATTGGAGCATTGTAATGCCACAATTGAACATTGTGAAGTTATATTGTAACATCGTGATGGCACATTGGAGCAATATTATGGCACATGGGGCAATACTGTTGGCATATTGGAGCATTGTAATGTCACAATGGAACACTGAGAAGTCATGCTGTAACACTGTGATGGCACCATGGCACATTCTGATGTCATATTGCAGAATTGTGGGGGGAAATTGAGCAACATGTCTGCATATTCTGCATGGTTACAAAACAATGGATCATTGTAATGTCAAATATGCACATAGTGATTTCACAATGA
>NW_008359126.1:0-344 GCF_000622305.1 Nannospalax galili | reverse complement strand
TCCTTCCTTCCTTCCTTCCTTCCTTCCTTCCTTTCTTGCTTGGTTTTTTCTTTCATTTTTTATTTCATTCTTTCTTCACATATATACACTCTTCATTAAGCATTAATGTTCTAGGTCATGATATACAACAGTGAAAGCAAGACATTATAATAATCACAACCATAACAACTTCTATTCCACTAAGTAGAGCAAAGACAAATATGTATGATATTTCAGATACTGATAGGAGATTTGAGGTGAACTAAGAAAAGAAAAAACACAGAGAAAAGTAAATGATAACATAGGGGGAGGATTTAGGATACAGTATGTAGAAATCGAGGAATCTTCACAGTCTCAGCCAATAA
>NW_008359125.1:0-665 GCF_000622305.1 Nannospalax galili | reverse complement strand
GAGCATTGTGGTGTCACATTGGAGAATTGTGTTGTCATATTGGATCACTGTAATGTCACACTGGAACATTGTGAAGTCACATTGTAACTATGTGATGGCACATTGGAGTAAAATAATGGCACATGTGTCGATAGTGTTGGCACTGGAACATTGTGATGTAAGATTGGAGCATTTTTGTGTCAGAATGGAACATTGAGGAGTCATGTTGTAATATTTTGATGGCTCATTGGAGCAATATAATGGCACATTAGGTGATAATGTTGGCACATTGGAGCACTGTGATGTCACAATGGAGCATTGTAATGTGAGAAAGGAATATTGTGAACTCATATTGTAACTTTGTGATGGCACATTGGAGCAATGTAATCGCTCATGGAGCCTCAGTGTTGGAACATTGGAGCACTGTGATATCACACTGGAGCATTGTGATTTCCCAATGGAACATAGAGAAGTCATATTGTCACATTGTGATTACACATTGCAGCAATATAATGGCACCTGAGGAGATAGTATTGGCACATTGGAGAACTGTAATGTCACATTGAAGCATAGTGAAATCACATTGGAACATTGTGAAGTCATATTCAAACATTGTGATGGCACATTGGAGCACCGTGATGTCACTTTTGAGCATTGTGATGTCACACTGGATCACTCTGATATCA
>NW_008359124.1:0-359 GCF_000622305.1 Nannospalax galili | reverse complement strand
GCAGCTGGTTACATTACATCTGCTGTCAAGAAGGAAGGAAGGAAGGAAGGAGGGAGGGAGGGAGGAAGAGAATCAGAGAATGAGAGAGACAGAGACAGAGAAACTCCAGAAGAGATCCAGCTCTAACCTCTAAGACATACCCTCCAGTGACTCCCTTCCTCCAGCCAGACTCTGCCTTTTGAGGGTTCCAAAGCTTCCAAACACAGTACCACCAGCTGGGACCAAGCATTTAAAGACTTGATTCCTGTTTTTAATTATGTGTATGTGTGTGTATCTGTGTGTGGGTGTGTGCACACGAATATAGGTGTTCATGGAGGCAAGATGAGGGCACTGAGTTCCCTGGAGTTGGAGTTACAGGC
>NW_008359123.1:0-702 GCF_000622305.1 Nannospalax galili | reverse complement strand
AAATTAAATTCAATTTTAGTTTTAACAACAGCAAGAAAAAAGTCAAAATTTAGAGGACTTTGAATTTTTTTGGCTTCAAACTCAATCAGTCTTGACAGCTGGAAAAGCTCCAGTCATCTCCTTCTCAACATGTCGTTTCTTGCCTTGGTTGCTGGCCCACACTTTCATCTTCCTCCATTGTCTCCTCTCACCCTGCTCAGTTTCTCACACCTTCCAGGTGTTCCTGTAATAGGCCTAGGTATTTTCTTTCTCTGGAAGGTTTGACTGTGATATAGCAAAGTTGATCTAAGTTTACATCTGACCGTCTTGCTACTTGGTTTTCAGATTATGTGTTCTAGAAGGGTGGTGCTACTCCACTGTCCTAGTTTGTTTCTCCATTGTTGTGACAAAACACTGTGATCAATACCAACTTGTGGAGGAAAGGGTTTGTCTTACATCTGCCAGGTCACAGTTCATCAGGGAGCCCAAGGTAGGAACTCAGGTCGGAAGCAGGAGCTGGAGCACAAGCCATGGAGGAACACTGCTTACTGGCTTGCTCTCCTGGCCCCTGCTCAGCCTGCTTTCTTATTCAATAGGCCCACCTGCCCAGGGGTGGCACCACCCACAATGCGCTGGGCCCTCCCACATCCCATAACAATCAAGAAGATGCCGCACAGACATGGCCACAGGTCAGTCCAATGGAGGCAATTCCCCAACTGAGGC
>NW_008359122.1:0-262 GCF_000622305.1 Nannospalax galili | reverse complement strand
GTAACCGACTGTGACTAGTAATCATCAGATGCATAGAGATTAAAGACACATTTGCCAACATATAAGTATTAGTAACATTAAAAATGTAGGAAACAGGCACTACTGTCCTCAGGCCTCATGGGGTAAGTCTATAGCGCAGCTCTCCGCGCGGGGACTCCCTAAGCCACATTCACCCTTCCATCCACCCCCCCCCCACCGCCTGCCGTTCTATACTCTTAGTTTGGACCCTGCGCCATTCCTAGTCTTGGGGCCCCAGACACCT
>NW_008359121.1:364629-365647 GCF_000622305.1 Nannospalax galili | reverse complement strand
CTAATATGAATTAATTTCATGGACTCCTTTATGAGAATAAAAAATAAATCTATAAAAATGTCTCAAAGATAGGCTAGGAATTAACTGTTCTGATCAACCCTCTGTAGTATGGATATTTCTCCTCTTATTAGGAAGATTAAGAGGAAAGAGGAACAACTTGCCTTATCTGCCTTCAACAATCATTCTAAACTACATACATATGGAATATATTCCAACCAAGTACCAGAAAACAATTTCCATTAAAAAAACCTTAGGGGAAATGTTTTAATAATCAAACTCTGCTCTACTAGTATGAAACTCTAGAAACTTGAAAACTTTAATTCATCCTGGTTTGAAGTGATCAAAAAACCTTTTACGTCTATCGTGGAGAAAATTGAGCCAACTGAAGGAAAATTATTCTCTGCATTTTTTAATGTCTGGGTGCTGGTTTGCTAGCATCATGATAGCCTATCATTTGGCTACTAGTTTTTAAGAAAACTTGGTAAAAATAATGAGATTAGAAACTACTTTAAAGTGTAACATCTTGCCTATAAAATGTAAAATTTAATTAATAGCCAGCTTAATATATTGCCATGCATTCTTTAAAAATTGAGTCAGTATATACTGTTTAGAAAAATATATACTTGCAGTTCTAATTACATAGATATAATTCAGACCTCAGTACAGAAGAATACTGTAGGTGCAACATCTATACTATGAGTTCTATATATATGATGTGGTTCAACACAAGCTGAATCTTCTGAAATCTTGGGTTTTATTTTTTTTTGTCTTTTTTCCACAGGGTCTCCCTGTAGCCCCAGCTGACCTGGAACTCACTAATGTAGACTAGGCTGGTCTTGGACTCACAGATCACCTGCCTCTGCCTCCTGAGTGCTGGGATCAAAGGTGTGCACCATCACATCTGGCCCTGAAATCGTTCATTAAAAAAACAGAGCAATTACTTATCACCAAAAAATTGTATTTTATGTCTCTTAATGGATGACTGTATCCATCATATTCCAAGTACTCATTTTAAATA
>NW_008359121.1:361344-363712 GCF_000622305.1 Nannospalax galili | reverse complement strand
CCTTCAGTAAGGATCCAGCAAACTATCATGTAAAAATATATGGGTGGCTGTGTTATACTTGGGAAAGTATCCTAATGTAACAATCTTCTCTTAAAAAAAAATGTTTGGCAGGAGAGATTGCTCATCAGTTAGAGTACTTGTTCTTGTAGAGTACGAGTTCAATTTCCAGCACCCACATGGTGCCTAACCATCCATAACTCCAACTCTAGGAGATCCAATGTCCTTTTCTGGCCTTCAAGGGCATTGCACACAAACAGTGCACGTACACACACGCAGGCAAAACATTCATACATAAAAATTAAGTATTTTCTTAAATGCTTGTATGAAGCCACATTGTTATAAGAATGTTCTAATTTTAATGCTCACTGAAACCAAGTTCCAGACAGGCAAACTTTTATGTGTGTACCACTGAATGCTACTATAAATATATTCCTTAACACGGTCTGCTTCTTTAAATACCACTAAAGAATAGACTGATTGCTGAACTTGGATTACAAACGAAGTATTTCCCATTGCTTGGCAAAATTATGAAGCTTTTTTTAGTTTCAAAAGGCTTAATTTCAAAGTCCAATTAATACTGCATACCACATGAAGCACTAAGCACCACAGGGAAGAGAAAACATACTGATGCCAAGGGTCACTGTTTTCCTAACTCTTATACAGGTCCAGAGCAACTTCCATTTTTGCAAAATCAGCAATTTCAGGTAATTATTGGATTGTAACTCACTGAAGTAGATTGAACAATCTAACTGAGGTAGGGGGAGAACTGATAATTAGAGCTAGCAATGATTTCCTCAGGTTTAAGTTGTCATGCCCTAATTTACTTTTAAACCTCTTGGAAGTTTTCTGTTAAGTCAAATAATCTTCAGGATTATAAAATATTAACCTGGTCTCTGGTGAAACTCAGGGGGATAGTCAATCCTTGGTTTCTTTCTGCTGTTATGAATATCATAATCTTCTGGTCGACGCCTACATAAATTAGACACATTAGAAATTAAACCAGAAACAGCTGGGAGAACAAACAAAGTTTTTGACAAATGTAAGTACAAAGACTAGCCCACTGCTTCTTTAAAATTATTAATTTTTGGTGAGCAACTTCTCTTGAATTCTTAAATTTTAATTCTTCAAATTAATTGGCAAAGCCCAATCATAAACATACTGCTCGAAGCAGGAATACTCTGTAACCTCATACGAAAACAACCTCAAAGATTAAACTAATTCAAACACGTAAAACACATTTTAGTAGTCTAAACAAAAAAATGACTAGTTCTTTAACAATTAAGTTTCCCAAATAAAGTCACCATTCAGGTGAAAGCAGGGGAAAAACCATACCAACATTATGTCATAGATAATGCTAAAATCCACATATTGATACTGTAATTTTAGATTAAGTCTAACAAAGAACTTCTTAATTATCTTTTCTCTACACAAAACTATACTTTTCATGATTACACAGAAAGTTTGATATTTAATAAAAGCTATATAACAGTTAAGATTTTAAAATCTTAGTATTCTGAAAAACTAGTATCTTAACATTTATTCTTTAGCTAATAACATCAATAATTAGAGAATTTTCCAGAGACAATGCCTTATAATAAAATGGCTTTTATAAACTGTCATGTAATAGATCATGAGTTTTAACAGAGTTCATAAATCTAGTTCAAAGTTTAACTCTAAAGGATGTTATTCATCTGCAGAGTACTGCTCTTTACTGTCTTTCATTAATCTTGATGACTAATATAACAACATATCATAAAATATATTTCAATTTACTTAGCATTTAATAAGGGCTAAACAAAATAAAAACAAAGAGTCCAAAAATACTTAGGAAACATCTTTTTACCATTATTATCAGATACATAGTATGTAATAACCTGGCATCTGTAGTTTTTCAGCTATTTCTCTGAATACTGAATGCTTTCATTAACTGTTTCAGCACAAGTCACTCAAACTGCAGCGTTAAGCCCAGCAAAATCAATCCCCAACCCCACCCAACAGAGTAAGAACAGTTGCATCTACAATAAATAACACTAAGAAAATTAAAAGCTGGTTTAAAAAATAAACATACCGCTTTCTTGTAGTTTGGGGAGTGCATTTACGACCGGTATAAAACATGATAGTAACAGTTCATACAGTAGTCCAACTACTGACTTTAAGCTGTAAGCCACATACATAAATGGAGGCCCTGGCAGGCTTGAGAGAAGGTGTAGTGGTGTAATAAGTATAGTTTGCAGTCCATTGCAAAACTGAGGAAAAACTTCATTTGTATATACTGTATTGCACTGGAAACCTCTTAGTTTAAAACTTCAAAAGACATCTTGGTGATCAGTCCTTTTAGGCCAAAAGTAAGGGGCTCTGCCAGGTTTCC
>NW_008359121.1:357474-359288 GCF_000622305.1 Nannospalax galili | reverse complement strand
TAGTTTGGTTTCAAATTAAGTATGGGAACTGTAAGCATCAAGGGTTTGAGTTTATCTTAACACACTACATACTTTCAATTTAACATGCAGACTTTAAAACCTGTACGTGTTTTAAATTATAAATTACAGAATTTCTGAGACAATGAGAACCTACAAAAAGTGGGCTACTCTTTTACCACTTTCCATTTAGTTTTATCAATGACAGTACCATTTAACTAGAAATCAACATTAGTAGATACCTACTAGTCAGGCATAATTACAGAAAACAGGAATTCCCCAAAATAGTTGCCATATCTTTCAGAAACTATTTTAAAACATCCTTTAATAAAGGTCTCTAAAACAGTTGATTTAAATATGTGCCTAAAAATTAAACAAGCCTGTCCATCACGTCCAATCTTTACTGGCTTATGTTCATTCCAAGGATTGGTCAGATGAGCTGACTTAGTGAAGGGTAATTCACGCCTAAATACAAAAAAAGTATAAATTATATTCTTTTGTAGAACCCTTTAAGGATGTTATACTACTTCAGTAGTGAATCAATGTTAACTGTGAGTTGACATGCATAAATTCTAAAGAATCACTTCCATTAGTAAGGTATAATTCTTTATAGAGAGCTCCTTCAATGTTTGGCTCTTTCTCAAAAAAAAAAAAAAAATCTAAGTAACTCCTTTACAGTGTTTCATTCCTGTGAATCCAAAGGTTAACTTGAAAATACTTTGTCAAAAAGGCATTTATTACATTCAACCTACCAAACATGGTTTAGCAACAAAGCAGAATGTGAAGCATATTTATCTACGCTCCTGAATGTGTGACAGACAGAGAGCTGCCCTGCCCAGCATCTCAAGATTAATACTTCCTATCACCTACGAGTTTGGGAAAACATCAAAATTAAAAATCTGATGTAGCTTCTACAGAATGTCAACTATCAAACTCACACAACTACAAATTCAAAAAGTCAAACCATCACAAGTTAGGGACCATTGGGGCTGAAGAGATGGCTCAGTAGTTAAGAGCACTGGCTGTTCCTGTAGAAGACCTGGGTTTGTTTCCCAGGGCCCAAATGGCTGCAAACAACCAACCACCTGTAACTCCAGTTCCAGGGGACACAACAACCTCTTCTGACCTCGATGGGCACTGCACGAGTGCAATTACGTACATGCAGGTAATACACGCATACACATAAAATGTAAAAAAATATATAAATATTATATTTTAAGGAAGGAACCATTGCTTGAGAACCAATTCAATTCAAGGTTGTTAAAGTCCTAACTTCTCCCCAGCTTTCATGTAAGTTCTTTAAATATACAAAAACAAAGACACCACCACACACTTCACTATCATTTATGTAATTAGTAGTACTTTCTGGGTACTCAAACATCTATACTTATTAACCATCCTACAAGGAGCTGAACTTTAATCCGGCTATTAAACCCAGATGAAAACAGAAGTGCACCTCATCCTTCACTTACTATTGCTCTCTCATCTTCAAGGGTTCTTCCTTATTCATTAAAGCAATATTCAACATTCAAAGAATGTTCTTGAGCTGTATGATTACTTACAAAGTTTCATGTAGTATCTGTATTAATTGTACCATCTCCTTAAAGATATTAGCTATTTAAATAAAACACTGGCTTTAAGCTCTGAGCTATAAGGCAAAATGCTCAGACCAAACCTAAAAATAATTCTGTATTTTTATCGCTCTTAGCCTAGCACAATGATGAACACAAAAATAAAATCATGTTAACTGAAAAGAAATAATAAAAATTAAAAGCACGGATAAGACTTGTTAGTACGTAATTAACAAATTAAACAGA
>NW_008359121.1:351101-357457 GCF_000622305.1 Nannospalax galili | reverse complement strand
ATTTTTTTTTATGAAAGTACTCAAAAGATACACAAAGTGGGTAAGATGAACAAAAGCCTTGACTTAAGCTAACTTTCTTTTTCAAAAGTAGAAAGACTGCCATTACAACTACACCAAAAGATCAGAATATCCAGAGGCAAAGCTCCAGTTCATACTTGTTATTTTTTTTTCTTACAAATACCACTTTAAAACAGCCACAGAAGTGAAAACCTCTAATTCACAAAATATAACGTCACATATTACTGAATGTAGTTACCATTAGATGTATTAGCAGTAGAATGCCCACGATCCAAAATAAAGGTATCTCCCCAAGGCAGATGCATGATTCAGGTATGACTGGGCCAGATGCACTGGCCCCAATTGGATTCTTCAACAGATTTGCTCAATGGACAAACTAATTAATCTTAGATAGGCTATCATAGAAAAATGGAGTATGTTAGGAGTAATCAGAATCCTTGACAAATGCACCATATGCTCTTTAATCTTTCTTCTCACTATCTGTTACAGAACAGACACCCAGAACAGATGGTATGAAGAGTACAGCTATGACATATCTTCACTATGAATGCACTAGACAATATGGAAATACTATGACTTAAGTCACTCAACCTGCTGGGGGCAACCTAACGAAAGAATATCAAATGTGGTACAGCCTCTTCTATGCTAAATAATGGGTTGGTCATTAAAGTTAAAAGAAACAATGGAAAGACAAATGGGTTATTTGGATTGGATGAGAAAGAATTGACAGTAAAATGAGTCAATAAATTTAATCCTAGATGAATATTTGACAAATTATGCTAAGCTAATTCTAGGTAATACAAGTAATATTCAAAATAGAACCTATTGCAATCTAAAATCCTAAAAATGAGTAATTGTCTCCTGTTCTCAAAAAAGCATCATCTCCAAATATTCTACAATGACATCAATGTTTCCTTCAGTTTTTACAATTATACACATGCAAATAAATAATTACAACCTTTTTAAATGTCCCAGATTAAAGATAATCATATCGCCAAATTTAAAAAACTTAATATTCATTGTGACTGTATGTGTTTGAGATGTACGTGCAGCATACAAGAGGTCAGAACAACTTGTAGGACTCAGTTCTCATTCCACATTATAGGTGCCAAGGATCAAACGAAGTTGTCAGGCATGGCAGCAAATGCCTTTACTCACTGAGCCATCTCACCAATTTTTAAAGTTTGTAAGTCAATTTATAATTTTGAATGAACTGTACATTTATAAACCAGGGAAGGATGGGGCAAGAGAGGGAGAATTTCTCACCCCAACACTCTATATTCCAATATTGCAATTATATCATTTTAATGTATTCTATTTTTATGTTATTACACGAACAATCATTTTTGAAAAATATTGTACCTAAGAGACAAACCATTCTTTACCTAACCAATTTTACATTTATAAAAATTTAGACACTTTTCAATATTTGCTATAAAGCAATGATAGACTGAATGTGATTTGCAAAGTTTTTCACTTCTCCATTCATAAGCAACCTTATATAGTATCTCCGGATAATCTAAAGATTATCTTCATCATAGTCCTAGCTAGAGTATATATAAGCTTAGGCTGGTTCACCTTAATCTTCTTAACCTTTGGCTCTTCTCTTTTACATAACTATCTGATTCATTTAAAGAGGTAACTTCCCAATGGAGATGTAACTGACCTGGAAGCCTTCCCCCTGAACACCAGCTCTCATAGTTCTACAGGATACTATGCAAACTAATAAGGGAGAAAAAAATCAATCAATTCTCCAGTCCATCTGTAAAATCTAATAACCACGACTGGCACAACAAACTATCTCTATTGATGCAGTAGTGGCACTTTGATCTAGGAGGTAATCAACAGCTAATTGGACTTAAAGCAGTATCAATGGGAGGCAACTCAAGGGTAGTACTGTAAATATAGCCAAATACACAGGCTGGAGAGGTCACAGATCCCAGAGAAAGCCCTGTCATATCTATAGACAAATGAAATTTCTTTCTGTACGCTAAATATGGATCCTTATATTTACAGACAAGTATATTGTACACCACTGATCAAAGAAGCTTCTTTTTGCAACAGATGAAGGCTATTACAGAGTTCCACAACTGGTCACACACAGAAAATATGTCTGTGAGATGTCCTAAGTGACACATCTACAGTGGAATCTCTACACCTAAGGCTCATGAAACACAGCAGAACAGGACATAGAGAGAACACTAACACATTCCTCAAGTCTCAACAGTGAAACCTCCTTATACAACAGTGTGTGATGCACAGAGAAGGCCTTAACGGACAAAGTTTTAGAGAGCAAGAGACTGTATAGTATGTAACCCTGGATAGGACTCCTATACTAAACCTCACCTACCCATGGCTCAGGGACCACTGATGAAGAAGGGAAAGAAAAATTGTAGGAGCCAGGGTTGGTACATGAACATAGGGAAGCAAAGGCTTCCAGGCCTCTGGGAACTTGCTTATGAACTTGTGGTGACAGCATGCACAAGAGCCATTATGACTCACTTAGACAAAAACTAGAATGGGGGAAGTGGGCAACAGGTTCCAACCCTAGCCAAGGACTATTGGCAAATGATTACTGTGGGGTAAGTGAGAATAGATCTTCTTTATCTTCTTTGAGTAAGTGACTCTAGATATGATGACTCCAGTGGATGGACTTGCACAGAGGGACATCTGGGTACAAAAGCTTGACTGGTGCTGGGCATGGTGGTATGCCTTCTATCCCAGCACTCTGGAGGCACAAGGAGGCCAATTTCTGTGAGTTCCAGGCTAGCTGGGGCTAGCCTGTCTCAAAAAGACCAAAAAAAAAAAAAAAAAAACCAAAAACCCCACAATGCTTGACCAGATAGGACTTAACATATATGATAGAATAATGATAGAATACCTAAAATATGGTGGGGGGTGGATGGGAACATGTGGCAAGGGAAGGGGTTTAAATTTGATTAAGATCTATTATAGGAAATGCACAAAAACTCAATACAAAATTTTAAAAGTTAGTTTTCTATTGCATTCATACAACCTCAATGCTATGTTTCCATGCTCCTCTTATGCTGTCTTCATGAATGAAACATCATTTTTCCTTCTGTACTTCTCTTTTGGTTTATTAAGTCAGTCCTACTATGTAGTCTATGACAGCCTTGAGCGCACTAATCCCCCTCCTTCAGCTACCCAAATGTTGGTATCACTGGTGAGAGCCAGCATACCTAACTTTGTTCTTTATGCAAAACTAATGCTTCTAGGTCCTTCAAAAATCCAATATTCATAGTCAACTTATAAGTAACAGAGAATTCATGATTCAATATTTAATTTTACAGGTAATAATTTTACTATGCCACAAAAAGTTGGCTTAATAACTCAGTGTTACAAAAATTTATTTTTCTGTCTAGGCATGGTGGTTGCACAGGCAGATCTCTGTGAGATCAAGGTAAGCCTAGTCTATAGTAGGGACCCTACCCAAAAAAAAAAAAAAAAAAAAAAAACTTAAATTTTCTAATAAACATAGTTTAATTTTAATCCTGTTTTTAAAAATAACAGATACTTGGGTCTGGAGAAATTGCTCAGTGGTTAGAAGAGCTGGATGCTCTTGCAGAGGACCTGGGTTCCATTCCCAGCACCCACATGGCGGCTAACAATCATGGGATCCCACACCCTCTTCTGGTCTCTGTGGGCATTGCACAACATGTATACACTTACACACATACAGGCAATACACTCATATACATGTAATAAACCAATAGACAGCATATTGAGCATGCAGTGTTCCTAAAAACAAATTGTCCACCAATAAATCAAGTCTCCAAAATTATCAGACAATTCAAAGAGTAATTGGATGTAACTAGAAATGCCAGATATTCCTAACAACTGAAATACAGGTAACTCAGTAACTCTTTCCTCTCAGCATCCTATATTTGATTATAAAGGCCATAAAGTGTAATGGCAAGATATGTTGTCTTTATTTTTAACATCAACGTAGTATATTTTAACATTATTCTCAACTGGTTCACTACTCAAAAACACAGCAGGTTTCTCTACTAATGCACATAATTTACCTGCAAATCCAGTCAATTTTAAAGACACCTCCAAGCATTTTAGCACTCATTCCTGCTGGAAGTACCCAGTGTATAGGTGATCCACCATGATGTGACTCTGAAGACAGTCTGGCAAACCCTAAGGGAATCATAATTATTACCAAATAGTATGCAGGTTGCTAATGTAATTAGTAAGTGTTATAGTGTTATATGCCAAAAATAAATTATTTTTCTTACCTTGAAATTTTCCACTTTCTCTGACAGAAAATATTAAGATAACACTCCTTGCAGATCTGATAGCAAGATTTAATTTCTTCTCATTTACAGGTAATATGGACCACACACCCTACAGAAATAATGTAAATAATCACAAATTGAAATGCACATGTGTTGGGAGCCTCTGTTATACAAAGTCGAAGCCCCTTCACACCGGAAAGCTCATGCAGCTCGGGAATTATGTGCTGAGGGCTCCTTTCATAGCGGGGTGTCTTCCTGGCATCTTTCCTGTCTCTCCTTTTGAAGTGTCCGCCACAAATGCCATAACATAAACATGGCCTTTGGCTCTAACAGGTACCATGCCTTCCTGTAATTTTTCCTAGCAGACAGCAATCTGGCAGAAACCCACTTCCATATGTAAATACAATGCCTCACAAAGCATCTAACAGCCAAAGCTTTTACCACTACCCCCATGGTATAAATGCCTTAGTCTTCTCTTAATGGTCAGAGAACTGGGTCGCAGAGAGCTAGGACACAGAGAATTGGGTTGCAGACAATAAAGCTGTAACACAAACTAAGTCCTGAGTCTTGTGTCACTACCTGCAGCCCAATCTCTCCAGGGGACGCACTCCCTTGTGACCGGCTTACAGACATTCTAGCTTTCACCATCTCCGTACTCTTCCCTGCGTGGTTCTGTGGCCAGGAACCTTGCATCCTGAGGAATAGTACACGGGTGAAATAGAGACGGGATTTCGGCCGAACAATGCTTCAGTAGCAGAGGAAGCTCCAGAGACACGCCCAAGCCACAGGGAAAAGCCTGCAGGGCACCCGCTGCTCCCAGAGAGCCGCAGCCAGAGACGCCTGTGGCCAGACCCGCCAACGACTAGCCAGGTGTGGCAGGGGCCCTGAGATCCAGGGGCCCAGAGCGACCCGGAGATATCCACGCACACCATGCCTGAGGCCCATAGAGACACGGAGAAGCCAACGGGACCAGACCAGCTTTCCTCCAGACGCTGGGCGGGAGAGCACCCACACACCTGCGGATCAGCCCTGTCATTCCGAGAGTGCGCGCAGAGACCTGCCTGCGCCCAGAGAGAGAGCGCATCCCCCATACACATGTCCATAGCTATATTGACAAAGACCAAAACTACTGATTTCACTGTCTGAAATTTAAGAAAGCTATAATAAAAGCCATTCACTGGTTATAAAAATTATTGGAAATTATGTGGAAAAATAAGCAGAAACCAGCAACTTTACAAAATCATTAATTCAATCAGTAAACAAGGAGACAGTATCAGGCAAATATTTATGGGCTAGAATTCAGTAAAATTAACTGTAAAAGATTAGTAGTAAAGCCATAAACTAAGAATGTCAAAATTCTAGTGGCTCTTATTTTTTTTTTTTTTTTGGTCTTTTTGAGACAGGGTCTCCCTGTAGCCCTAGCTGTCCTGGAAAAATTCTAGTGTTTTAAGTGCAAAGTTTTTTATTTAAGTTGAGGAGGCCTCTGTTTTTTCCTAGAACTGGAATGGAATTATTGACCACAAAATATTTTAACCAGTTCATAATAAAATAGAATGGTAAGGTGAAGATAGAGAAATTCTGCTTTTCCTCACACTCATCAGCTGTCTGTTCATTCACACTACAGTGCTTAGTTACTTACTGCAGCCTAACCCCAGGAGAGATAAGGAACAGAATGCAACTAGCTAGGCTCTTACTTGCTACCTTCTATTTGTAGAGTTTTATGAATAACTACCAACCTAAGTTAGAAATACAAACTATCAATATTGACTGAAATATGGTTAAAAAAATGCGTAACATTCTGACAAGCAGCTGAAAATATTCCTCTGTTTAAGACTGAAAATATTTAATAGCTGGCATAAAACATAAATGCACTTTTATTTCCTCAAAATCCTGCAGTAACTCCTTTTGGTAGTCTGGGGTGAGCCTTTAAAGCTAATACTCTCTTTTCCATATATATCATTAAGAGATCTTACTTTTAAAGAATGAACTCTCCATAAAGAGAGTTCATTTCAAAAGGAACTTTTGAAAGGCTTCTTTTCAAAAGGAACTCAAAGTACAAAACAATCATCAGTATAA
>NW_008359121.1:348253-350205 GCF_000622305.1 Nannospalax galili | reverse complement strand
AAAAGATTCACGTAGGAACTTGTTAAAAATGCAAACTATTTCAGACCCTAATCATTTCAATAAACCTAATTATTTAACAGTAACATTAAAGACTAACACTGTTCCTACCCAACAAGACAATCCTTCTAAGAAAATACCCTCTACTATTATGGGTGGTTTCACACATCTCCACAATCACTGACAATTTAGTCATACCAGCAATGTTTTCTGGTTTTGTTCTTGAGACAGGGTATCACACATCCTCAAATTCACAATCTTCCTGCCTCAGCCTCCCAAGTGCTTAGTATTTCACATTTATACTGCCAACCCACCTTCCCAAATCATTTCTAATGCCCTATTACATAATATGAAAAAATATATGCAAAGAGCATGATGGAACGAATATTCTGTAACTACTCATCCAACAACTCATCTCTTCAGTTAAGTACCTTTTGGGGGTGGGAGGGGGCGGTTGGGATAGGCTTCCTGTAGCTCTAGATGACCTGAAACTTGCTACTAGATTGAGCTGGCCTCCATCCCAGAGATCGGTCTACCTCTGCCTCCCAACATGGGATTAAAGTCATGCACCACCACACCAAGCCAAAATTAGTAAATTTCATTTAAAATTATTTAAACATATTATACCCAGTAGCCCAGAATTTAGTTATAAGAGATAAAAGAAACAATTCTTTATCACCTCCAAAGCCAATGAAGTCCTTAAAAAAAAAGGGCAAATCTTTTCACATAAATAGTACCTGATCCATCCGTTCCTGAACCAGATCTGACAGATCCATCTGTGAAGGAAACAGACTCAGAACCAGAATCACTGGCCTCACTTCGTGTGTCATAATCATTTCCCTCCTCCTTCTGGTCTCTTTCATCCTGTTCATATTCCTCTTCCTCTTCCTCCTCCTCCTCTTCCTCCTCCTCCTCTTCCTCTTCCTCCTCCTCTGCATCTTCATCTACTTCCTCATCTTCTTCTGCATCATCTTCTACCTCTTCATCTTCCTCCCCATCTTCTTCCACTCCTTCCTCCTCATTCTCAGTGTTGTTGCCTTGCTCATCAGAAGAACCACTGCTACCAGTCTCATGGTCAGAGCCATATTCTTCAGAGTTCACTTCTTCCTTTGAAGACTGGCTGGATCTGCTTGCACGTCTATCAACTTCAAGCCCAATTCTCTGATGTTTAAAGAAAAAGGGAATCAGCAGTCATATAACAGACAAGGTCAAGACGAACAAATAGTTCTAAAGCCTCAAAAGAACTGCTTTGTTTTATTATCTGCAATAACATTTACTACCTCAGAACCATCTGGTGTAGGAGATTTGGTCCTTCGTTCAGGATCCCTTTTCCGAGGACAAGTTTTTTCAGGTTGACTCTTATAAGGTTCTCTAGAGGAACTGCTCGATAGACGAATTTTCCGATCAGCATCTAGACGCTTGTTTCTTTCAGATCTTTGATATTCCTCATTTTTATAATCTGTGACCGACTTTCCTTTTGTGCTAACTATTCTTTTATTGTTGCTAACAGATGAACTTAGTGGCTTAGAAATCAACTGTCTTGAATGGGCAGAAGGCTTTTGTCGCTTGGTGTCAGTAGATTCCATTCGGTCACTTTTTCTTTTTGATCCTTTAAAGTATAATTTAAAAAGACATGTAAAAGTACTTGCAGTTTTCATTAATTTCACCAAAGATTTACAGATAATACACATCAGGGAGAGAGAGAAACCTCCGTGATGTTAACAGCTTTAAATGTCTAAAGTGTTTTTACTACAGAAAAAATTTGAAACAAAACAGTTTCCTAACTGCTAAACTAAACCTGAACATTTAAGAGGTTTTAAATACTTTTAGAAGTACTTTTATTCACAATGTTTGGAGTCATATAGGTTTTTTTGATATTAAATCTCCTTTATTTAAACTGTTATTTCAATGAAAATGACAACACTTACCTTTTTTCTCATTTTTATCTTGTTCAC
>NW_008359121.1:345861-347843 GCF_000622305.1 Nannospalax galili | reverse complement strand
GATTAAGAAAAAAGAATTAAGCATTTAGTGAAAAAGATGTGTGTCATGTCCACAACAGACAAACGGTCAAAAAAACATGGGCCTGCAAGCACATATTCAAAGACAGATTGACAGAAGTGAGAGTGAGAGAGAGAAAATGAGACAAACTAATTTGACAAATGGTGGAGAGCACACAAAAATTCTTTGTACTACCCTTATAGCTACTTAACCTGAAATTGTTATCAAAATAAAGTTACCAAAGCACTGGTGGTATAGTAGTTAGCATAGCTGCCTTGACAGTAAAGTTGTAAGAATAAAAATTATTGCGGACTGAGGCAAGAGTTCTCAAGTTCCAGGCCAGCCTAGGCAAGACAGTAACACCCTGTTCCCAGAAAAACAAAAAACAAAATAACTATTGCTGTGCTACACGATCTAAAACACTGGCAGCCTCCTAATAAAAACAGGATACCTTGTTCAGAAAAGGCAACTCTAGCTAAATTGACAAATGTAACAGATCCTAAAACAGAACTCAATTTTGTCTCTCTATTCTCAAACTAACAAGAAAAAAATAAATCTCAGAAGTACACAGAATTGCCACTTTCTATTGATTTGTATATGCCATACATTAAAGCTAATGGCCAATATTAAGTCTTGTAGTATAAAAATGTCTGCAAATTTAAGCTAGCAGAGATATACAAAGTTCTAAATGCTGATGAAACAAAATATTCATATAGCCAGTCTGTGGACAGACAACAAAGCCCACTCAAAGCACAATGCGATTTAATAGCTTGGAGTCTATAAATGGGACTTTTTTTCCTATTAGCAGAAAAGAAATAAGTGACTGAAGATACCTGTACCAACTAACTCAAGCAGTAAGAAAAGCAAAGCTACACAGAAAATAGAAATACTAGGTTTCTATTTAAGAAAGATTAGAAAATTATATGTTATGGTATTACAACTGGCTTCTCTAGGAGCTATATTTATCTATATTTATCACTTTAAAATGCAAGAAATATAACATGAGTTATATTTCTTCACTTGCTTTTTAAACATTACTGAAAAGTCAAGGTATGTAGAACAAAAAGGATATCTCACCTAGGTTTGTTTTCATATAATGATCCCTCCAGATTTGAACGGAGGCAAACACCATTTTAGGCTGTATGATTTACTTTTAAAGAATTTAAATGATTTGGTATAAACAATCCAAATTTGGAAGGTATTTAATGATTACCTGCTCAAAGCTCTCTAATCAATAAAAGTGGAGCTGAAGGATCTTGAAACAATCAAATCCATTTGTGGAAAACTATCATGAAGTAGGTAAAATAGTGAAAATGATATGCAAATCTATTTCTGAAATCATTAATTTCAAGTAAAAATAACAGCGCCAAAGCCCAAACACACTGCACAACACGGGTGCACTTACATATACATTCAGGCAATACACATACATACATAAAACAAAATGAAGATAAAAATTTAAGGGGTTAGAGAGATGGCTCAGCATTTAAGAGCACTGACTGATCTCACAGAGGACCCGGGTTTGATTCCCAGCACCCACATGGCAGCTACAAACAGTCCTTAACTCCAGTTCCAGGGGATCCGAAGCTTTCTTCTGACCTCCGTGGCATTGCACAACAAGGGTGTACCCACATTCATGCAGGCAATACACTCATACACATAAAATAAAAATAATAAATAAAAAAGAAATTCAGAAATTGAAGTTAATGAAGCATACTTTTTTAGTACAGACTGATACCAATCTGGAGTTCAAGCTTTCTAAATCT
Organism: Nannospalax galili; assembly: GCF_000622305.1. NCBI lineage: Eukaryota > Metazoa > Chordata > Mammalia > Rodentia > Spalacidae > Nannospalax > Nannospalax galili. Next base: position 346,080 of record NW_008359121.1, on the reverse strand, counting down.
ATTAGATGGGAAATAATAAAGAAACTTAAATGAAACATAAAAGGACATGATACAAATAGAAACTATTAAAAAGTAAGCTGGGTGTGGTGGCACACTCCTTTAATCCTAGCACTCTAGAGGCAGTCAGGAAGAACTGTGTGAGGAGGAGGCCAGTCTGGGCTAACTAGTAAGTTCCAGGCCAGGTGGGCCTATGGTGTTAAAAAGAAGGTGTGTTATTTA
>NW_008359121.1:338583-345671 GCF_000622305.1 Nannospalax galili | reverse complement strand
AGAATTGTTGGCATTTGAAATGGCATTTCAAACAAGTTATGTTTTATATTCGCTCATCCTTATAATACAAATAGAAACTATTAGATTTAACAAAGTCTGTATATAATTCAATCTTCTGAACCCTTAAGTTTCTTTGCCTCTAACCAGACATTAAGAATATCACACAATAATTCTAACACACATACATCAAAGAGGAAAGAGATGAAGGGGTTATGGGGGGCAGGGAGGTAGGGGAAGGATGAGAGAATCTTAAACACACCTTGTGTGAAATGCCATGATACCTATTACTTTGTATGCTAATTTAACAAACAAAAAGAAATAAAGAGATCAGTGTTGGGGAAAGAAAAGTTTGAGTGTGTCAACCTATACACCTTTCCTTACCATGGTGAGATCTTAATAAACTCTACCTACTTCAACCTTTTTATAGTAATGACTTAGGATACATGATACATAAAATCTAGTACAGAGCATAAAAATCTAATCAACAAGCATATCCATGTTCCAATGACATCACCCCAAAACATGGTTTACAGTAGTAACAATTATTTTTCATTATTGTTCATTGTTCCGGGGATTAACTGGGGTTGGGATTTCTCAGGGGTCTAATGATGATGTTGGCCAAGTTTAAAAGCCTCCAAAGACTGGTCCAAACACTTTGGGCTAAAGAAAAGGCTGAGATGCCTCAAAACAGTTGGGGCTTCTTGGATCTTTCTTTAAGGTCACATTCCTTTATGGCAGCTATGTCTCTGAATGCTATGTTCCAACACAGAAAACTAAGTAGAACCCAGCAACAGTATCTTGGTACTTTATTATTCATAAGAGACAACCAATAAATGCCTGCCCAGGTTCAAAGAGAAGGAATACATCTCTTTATTGTTGGGAGAAATGTCAAAAATGGAAGACACTTTAAAAACCACTACATGCCCTTAGTTTTAAGAGATCAATGAATTATATAACTTTAAAAAAAAGGGGGGGATTATGCCTACATGTATGTTAAGCGCACCCATGTCATGTGATACCCATGAAGGTGAGAAGTGACCATCAGATCCCCTGGTACAGGAGTTACAGATGGTTGTGAGTTACCATGTGGGTGCTGGGATTCGAACCCTGGTTGTCTATAAGAGCAGAAAATGCTCTTAACTGCTGAGCCATCTTTCCAGTCCTATTATGTAACTTAAGGTGATTCCTCTGGTGACTTCCTTCACTGGCTATAAAAGTATACTTTGTACATGTTTCGATTAATTTTTCATCTTAAAATGGTTATAAAGAAAAATAATATAACACTGAACATGCTTTATTAAAGACTATACTCTGACATAGGGAAATAATCTCTATGAAATAGTCATTAGTTTTGGAACAACTTTCTTTAAAGTACCTTAATAAATGTTTAACATCACTTTCTTTGTCCTGAAGCTTATCACCGATATTCTATGCCACAGCACTCTAAACTGTAAATCTCAAATCCTTAACAAGATGGGATGGTCAATAATTTGGCACCAGTAAAAGGTTTCTGAATGCAGAGCAATAAAAAATTAATTCAAAACTCAAATGTAATAGCCCTGAAATGTTTCTGGAAGCACTTGCTATGTTACACCAAGATTACACTGTAGCCTTGGTTCTAAACAAACGACATGCGTATTTTGCACTGGGTTTTAGTGTATTGCTTAAGTTTTATGTTCCTACAGAAATACAAAGAAAATTTTACTTATGGAATACCTGAGGATCTGAGATCCTGGGACCCAAACAGTAAAAATAAATAAATAAAAAGAGAGCTGTCTCAACCATGTTGTAACTGACCTTACGCAGACACACAGAATGATGTAATTTGAAATTTTAACATTATATTAATGAAGAATTTTAAACACACATTCAAATTTTTTGTATTTCATGATAGCTAAAAAATGAAGATTTGGCCAGGCATGTTGGTGTACTCTTTTAATCCCAGCACCTGAATCTCTCTGAGTTCAAGGCCAGCCTGGTCTATATAGCAAGTTTCAAGCCAGCTGGGGCTACAGGGAATAATCAGGAGCACCTTTGAGTCACAGGAATGGTGTGTTCCTCAGGATACTGGTATCTTCGAGTTGAAATTATGCTTGAAAATTAGCTTTTTGAAGAATGCTATAAATAATATAGGGTCTTAGAGTCAAATTTAGAATTTTTTTCATTTCTGTTTCAGTAAAACATTTCTGAAATAAAGATCAGCAAAAAATTTTAAAGAAAAATATACTATTTAGGGTGGTAGGTTGTAGCCATTGTTTTATGGAAAGAAAACAAAAGCAATGAACTGAACAGAAAGAAATGAATGTATGGTTATGGCAAGAATTCTAGAAAATTTTTGGCTCTCCATTTGAGTTTGTTGTGGAAAGGCTACTAAAGAATGCAGAATCATTCTTGTGTGGAATATATAAGGCAAGGACTATGGGTTACATGTTTGAATGACATTCACACAAGTCCAGACATGACCACTGACCACTGGAAATCTCATATTCTCTCTCTCTCTCTCTCTCTCTCTCTCTCTCTCTCTCTCTCGGTGCCAAGTTAAAGCAAAACATCTTTGTGCTGGATGCACTCAGGAGGCAGAGGCAGGCAGACCTCTGTGAGATGGAGGCCAGCCTGGTCTACATAGTGAGTTCCAGGCTAGCTGGGCTACAGGGAGACCTTGCCTCAAAAAAAAAGAGACTAGAGAGAAAGATAAGCAAAAAAAGGTCTCAGTGATATCTAAATTTTTCTTAATATTCATAGAAATAGAAAGTGGTTACTCTACTTAGAGATTAAATATATAATAAATATATGTCATTTAATTTAACTATATTTTGTTTGGTTTAAAGATGTATTTATTTTTATCTTATGTTTGTAAGTGTTTACCTTCATGTATTTATGCACATATGCATACCTGATGCCCACAGAGGCTAGAAAAAAGGAATTGGATCCCCTGGAATTAGAAGTACAAATGATTGTAAGGCACCACGTGGGTGCTAAAAACCAAACCCAGGTCATCTACAAGAGAGCAAGTACTCCTAATCAATGAGCCATTTCTGTAACCCCTGTTGGAGAGGACCCCTGTTTCTAAAGGCAGCGTAATGAAAAGATTATTTTAAAAATACAGGATCTCACAATGTAGCTCTCACTGAGATGGAACTTGATATTTAGACCAGGCTGACCTCCAACTCACAGAAATCCTTGTACCTCTGCCTCCTAAGTGCTGGGACTAAAGGTTTGCACAACCACACCAGCAACAAGAAGCATTTTGAAACTGATTTGGGGGTAACATAATTCTAAATAATCTAGGTATCATTCCAGGTTATTTCATTACAACCCCATATGAATAGATAATATGAAAACATGATCTTATAATGTAATTATAGCAGAATTAAGATGCCACAGCAGAGCTGTGCCTGAGCAAAGACATCCTGACTCAGTGTCATTTACATCCAAATAAAAAGGTGACAGGGGTCAGGATGGCCATAAAACAGAAACAGGGGACTCTGGCCAAGTGAGAGTTTAATTGGGTTTGGCGGGGCTGTTCCTCAACTCCCGTGTGAGGAAGAACCAGCAGCCTAATGGCTGCAGGGGGGTAACTTATAAAGGGACAAAATGTGGAAAAAGAGAATATTTTTCTGCTGCTTGGGACTGTTTTGGGGGCTGCTTGCTCATGGAGGGTGTGGGGTCTGTACCTGGTGAAGCTTATTGAGGAAAACATCTACTGTAAAACATGTTTTTCTACAATTACAGGGTTCCAAGAATTAATTGTAGCTACGGGATTGGGAAACATGTCTGTCAGCTTGCAGAGCATGCTCTGTTGATCACAATACATTGGTCATCAGTTTCCCAGAGCTGCTTTTGTTAACTTGCAGATAGATGGCTGGAAGTTGGTTGACTCAGTTCCTCTTAGAGGTCTATGATTTCTGGGTCTGGGGTTGCCTGGATCTGAACCCTATCAATCTGTTCTCAGAACTTATTCCTTGTGAGTTCTTTGAGAACTATTCTTCTGAACACCTTTGTGTATTGAAAACTTTGCTCTGTATTTATTAAAACAATGCAACCAGTATGATATGGGAAAGGAAAAGATGAACTTTTTCTTATCAGGGAATGATTTTCCCTTTCTGACCACTACTAACCCAAAGCAGCACACAGAAACAGAAACAGATGTTATCAATCTAATCCCACCAGTTGTTTGCAACATAAACTGGGTATAATTCTTAGCTTCCAGAGTAATTCACTCCTTAAGCAGCTAAAATTTTCACAGCATACACACATATACACACTAATACCTTATTCTGAGTCAGAGGAAGGAAGAGTCATGAGGGATTAAAGTTATTGTAAGCTAAATATATTTATATATTTTGTAAGCTAAATATATTTATATATTTAAGTTATTGTAAGCTAAATATATAACATTAATCCCTCATGACTCTTCCTTCCTCTGACTCAGAATAAGGTATTAGTGTGTGTATGTGTGTATGCTGTGAAAATTTAAGCTGAAAAGCAGGGGGCTAGAGAGATTCAGCAGTTAAGAACACTGGTTGCTCTTGCAGAAGACCCAGGATCGAAACCCAGCACCCACATGGCAGCTAACACATGTCTGTGACTCCAGTCCCAGGGGATCCAACTGCCTCTTCTGACCCCTGCAGGCATTACACGACATGGATGCACTTACCTACATGCAGGCAATACACACATACATATAAAATAAAGATAATTTTTAAAAAGAGAAGCAGAATGCCTACTAAGATTATTTGCATTGTAAACAACATGAGATAGTGTTTAATGATCTCAAAACATTATTAACTTTGGTTCCAAGGTTGGGTAAGATTCTTTTTGTAACAGAAGACATTCCCAGAAAAGTCATTCCCACAACTGAAAAAGGAGCTGTTTTTTTAAATCAATAATATCAAACTAATTTTATTTACCAAAGACTTACTCAAGTCATGTGATCACAAAAAGCAATTCATTTCCTCTATATTCTGAAATTTTCAAGTTGCATTTAATTTGTACAAGTGATCATTAAATTCTAAGTAATGTACATAGAAATCTATTTACGGGTTCTTTAAATTTAATGAATAATTCTAACTGAAGACAAGATAATAGCATTTACTCATGATACAATAAATATGAGCAAAACAATTAGAGCCATCAATGCCCTTTATTCTAAAATTATATTGTGAGTCAGTAACTACAGCAATAAAAGTTGTCATCTACATTATGTTTCATCCAAACTATGTTCCTAACAAAATTGTGACAAGTCAAGATTACCTACACAATCAAAGAAAAATACTTTCAGCTCATATTTATGAAAAAGAATTTTAACATTTTCTTTTTTTTTTTAGGGACGGGGGATGTCTTTTTGAGACAGGGTCTCCCTGTAGCCCCAGCTGGCCTGTAGCTCATTATGTAGACCAGGCTGGCCTTGAACTCAAAGATATCTGCCTGCCTCAGCCTCCCAAGTCCTAAAATTAAAGGCTTGCATGACCACACCCAGTTGAATTTTAACATTTTCTAATCTCCTCATATGGAGGGCTAACGGTATAAAGGCTGTGGCCTGCATGTTAAGCTGAAGGGACAGGCATCTTAAAGCCTTCTGGATGTATTTTAACCCCATCTAGATGAAAAGCATATTCATTCCACTTCCAACGAGCTTTTTTTTTTTCCCCCTTTCAGCCTCATTTAGCTGTTTTGAAGGACCTTAAATCCTTTGGAACTATGGCTGTGTAAACATCAGTGGACTTTGAAGAAAGGCATAATCAAAGGGTCAAAGAGAGAAGGCAATAGAGATGATGAGAAGGTAGAGTTTTCAAGAAGCAGGTTTAGGGCTATTTTATATTTCCCTAAGCTGCCGTGAAGTTCCAAATTATCTCTACTACATTGACACCAGAAAGAAAGCAGGGAGCACTGACTGAGCTTAAAGTTAGGAAGGGAGAGTCACAGCAGGCCTCTCTCCTACCTACAGGAATCCTCCAGGGTAAGCCCATTGCACCCTCCACGACTTGACTCCCCCAGCCTCATTCACCCTCTCATCTCCCCCGCCCCCCTGGTCTTACCTCCTAGTTTGGGTCCTATCACATTCCTTGGGGCCCCAACACCTGGGGAAACAATACTGCTTCCTGATCCTTTTCATCCAGACCAACTTAGTGCCTTCTCTGGTCCCCAGGGGTACTGCTTCTGGGCCTGGCCCTGCCCTCACCTCCCTCTGCTTCCCTGGGCCTGCATCACCCACCAGCCTCTTTCCAGGTAGCCCAGGCTGACCTTTCCTCTTCCTGATCCTTTGCATCCAGACCAACTCAACTCCTCAGTGCAGTCCCAAGGAGTCCTTGGGGCCACGTCCTACCCCATCTGCTTTGCATCTCTGGGTGGCATGGCCACCAGATGCCCTAGACCAGTATTTTTCCTGGACCCAACTCCCAGGCCAGTCCAACCCCCAAATTCCTGAGGCCAAAATCATTCCTAGAGGGATTCAGACCTTAGGAGAAATCCTGAAAGCATCTGACTCTCATCTGACTTGGGCCTCTTTGGGAACTCCTAAAGACAAAAGCAATCTGGCAACTCCAATATAAAATCAAAAGAGAGAATCTGAAGCTTAGACGAACAAGCTTTTCATGCCCAAAAAGTAAACCACAAAGACACCCAAAGTTCACAAAATGAAGCCGACCTAAACTTGAAGGCTTGAGGCTCACACAAAAATCAGAAATACAAAAGAAATCCACATGTCAAAATCACAGAGTAAAAATAATAACATGAAAAATCAAAATAAAATATCTCCACCAAATACAAATAGTCCTCTAGAGGATACAATGAGAACCCCCTAGAGATAATGCAGGACACGGAACTGAAAAGAACAATGATAAACATGATAAAAGGATTCAGTGAATTTAAATAACACACACAAAAAAAGAAAAGAACTGAAGGAAGATAGGGATATACCTGAATGAATTCAGAAAAGAGTTAGAAATATGGAAGAATATTGAGGCTGAAATGAAGAAGGAAGTGAAATACTCAGTAAGCCAATTAGAAACGACAGGAGAAAGCCTCACAAATAGGATGAATGAAATGGAAAATAGAGTATCAAGACTGGAAGATAATCTTCATGATGA
>NW_008359121.1:336073-338280 GCF_000622305.1 Nannospalax galili | reverse complement strand
TACAGCTGACTTTTCAGTGCAAACTATGAAAGCCAGAACAGCCTGGACCAAAGTAGTCCCAGGTTTAAATGACCAGAGATGCCAACCCAGATTACTATACCCAGAAAATTGTCTATTATAGTTGAAGGGGAAAGAAAAATCTTCAATGACATAAATGGGCTGAAGGAATTCATGTCCTCAAAACCAGCCCTTCAAAGAGTTCTGGAAGCAATACAAAGAGCTGAAGAAAGGAATGACTATATGCAAGAGGTTGCAGAAAGAAATCCAATGAAGGTATAAATGTGGAAAGGTACAGCTATATCAAGAATGTAAACAGAAATAAAAATGACAGGATTCAATACTCATCTTTCATTAACAACTTTAAATATTAACTGACTGAACACCCCAGTCAAAAGACACAGACTAGGTGAATGGATTAACAAACAAAATCCAGATTTTTGTTGTCTGCAAGGAGCTCATCTCACCTTCAAGGACAGACACTATCTCAAAGTGAAAGGATGGAAAAAATATACCAAGCAAATGGCACTAAGGAAAAAGCAGGCGTAGCATATATTCACCAAACTCTAGTGGACCCAACATCATAAAAACAATATTACAGGACTTCAAGACCCAGATTAATCCCAACTCATTAATAGTAGGGGACTTCAATACCCTACTGTCTCTGCTAGATAGGTCAACAGGGCAGAGAGTTAACAGAGAGACATCTGAATTAAAAAATACCATATATCAAATGGACTTAACAGACATCTACTGAGTATTCCACCCAAGCACCAAAGGACATACTTTCTACTCAGCACCCCATGGAACCTTCTCCAAAATCAGCCTTATACTGGGGCACAAAACAAACCTCAACAAATACAAAAAGATTGAAATAATTAATTGCATTCTATCAGACCACAATTCAATAAAACTCACAATCAACACGACCAGAAGAAGCCCTAATCACCATATGAACACATGGAGATTAAACAACACACTCCTGAATGATGGATGGGTCAAAAGAGAAATTAAGAAAGAAATAAAAGTATTCCAGGAATTAAATGAAAAGGACAATACAACACAAAATTTCCGTGACACACTGAAAGCAGTCCTTAGAGGGAAGTTTATAGCTCTAAATGCCTACATCAAAAAATCAGAAAGAATACAAATAAATTACTTAACATTGCAACTCAACACACTTGAAACATAAGAGCAAACGAAAACCAAACCCAGCAGACAAGAAGAAATAACAAAAGTCAGTGCAGAAATTAATGAAATTGAAACACAAACAACACAAAGAATCAACAAATCCAAGAACTGTTTCTTTGAAAAGATAAACAAGATTGACAGACTGCTAGTCCAACTAACCAAAAGAAAGAAAGAGCACCTCCAAATCAACAAAATCAGAGATGAAAGGGGAAACATCACAACAGACACCAGAAAGATGCAGAACATTATAAAGGAATACTTTAAAAACCTATATGCTACTAAATTTGAAAACCTAAAAGAAATGGATGGATACCTAAAGGCATGGGAACCACCAACACTAAACCAAGAGGAGATTAGCAGCTTAATCAGACCCATAACAAAAAGAGAAATTGAAACAGTAATACAAAACCTCCCGATTAAAAAAAGCCCAGAACCAGATAGATTTACAGCAGAATTCAATCTGACAGTTAAAGATCTACATCCAATACTACTTAATTTATTCAAGAAAAAAAGAAATGGAGGAAGAACTTCCAAATTCCTTCTATGAAGCCAGCATCACTCTAATACCAAAGCCAGGTAAAGATAGAAGTGAAAAAGAAAACTATAGACCCATATCCTTAATGAACATAGATGCAAAAGTTTTCAACAAGATACTTGCAAACCTCATACAGACACACATCAAAAAGATCATCTACCATGATCAAGTCGGCTTTATCCCAGAGATGCAGGGGTGGTGCAATACACATAAGTCAATAAACATCATAAATCATAAAAATGGGCTCAAAGACAAGAAACACATGGTCATCTCAATAGATGCAGAGAAGGCCTTTGACAAAATACAACATAAATTTATGTTCAAAGTCCTAGAGGGAATTGGACTGGAGGGAACATACCTCAACATAATTATTGCCATCTATCACAAACCCACAGCCAACATAATTCTAAATGGAGAAAACCTGAAAGCATTCCCATTGATATCAGGAACCAGACAAGGCTGTCCACTCTCTCCAATTCTCTTA
>NW_008359121.1:319946-335720 GCF_000622305.1 Nannospalax galili | reverse complement strand
ATTGTGAAAATTACCATCCCACCAAACATCATTTATAGATTCAATGCAATGCCAATCAAAATCCCCATGATGTTTTTCACAGAATTGGAAAAAAAAACTATCCTAATATTCAAATGGAACATAAAAGACCTTGGATAGCGAAAGCAACCCTGTGCACTGTGAGCAATCCTTGGGGGATTATACCAGATTTTAAGCTGTATTACAGAGCAATAGTCATAAAAACAACATGGTACTGGCACAAAAATAGACCCATAGACCAATGAAGCAAAATTGAAGACCCAAATATGAGTAAATGCAATTTCATCCACCTTATATTTGACAAAGGGGCCAGGAATATCACTGAAGGAAAGACAGCATGTTCAGTACAAGGTCCTGGCAAAACTGGATCTCCACTTGTAGAATGAAACTAAACTCTATCTTTCACCATGCACAAAAGTCAATCCCAAGTGGCTCAAAGACCTCAATGTAAAGCCTGAAACTCTGAAACTATTAGAAGAAAACATTGGGAAAAACCTAGAAGATATAGGTGTAGGAAATGATATTCTAAACTGGACATCAGTCGCTCAGGAAATGAGGGCAATAATTATCAAACGGGACCTCATTAAACTAAAAAGCTTCTGTACATCAAAGAAGACAACCAAGGAACCAAACAGAAAACCCACAGAATGGGAGAAAATCTTCACCAGCAACACATCTGACAGAGGTTTAATAACCAGATTATATAATGAACTCCAAAAACAGAGAACCAAGACAAGAAGCAATCCAATTAAAAGATGGGCTAAGGAGCTGAACAGAGAGTTCTCAAAAGAAGAAGTAAAGATGGCTATGAAACATCTTAAAAGATGTTCAACATCACTAATAACGAGGGAAATGTAAACTAAAGCCACTTTTAGATTTCATCTTACCCCAGTCAGACTGGCTAAGATCAAGAAAACAAATAATACCAAATTTTAGAGAGGATGTGGGGAAAGGGGAACACTCATCCACTGCTGGTGGGGCTGCAAACTGGTTCAACCGCTATGGAAAGCAGTGTGGAAAACTCTTAAAAACTACAAATGAACCTAACGTCTGACCCAGTTATACCACTCCTTGGCATATACCCAAAGAACTCATCCTATTGCAGAGACACATGTACATCCATGTTTGTTGCTGCTCTTTTCACAATAGCTAAGAGATGGAAGCAACTTAAGTGTCCCTCAATGGATGAGTGGATAATTAAAATATGGTTCATTTATACAATGGTGTTTTACTCAGCAGTAAAGAAAGATGAAATCATGAAATTTGCAGGTAAATGGATGGAATTAGAAACTGTTATACTAAGTGAAGTAACACAGACTCAGAAAAAAAAAAATCGACATGTATTTTCCCTCATATGTGGATCCTAGAACCAGACTCTGAAAAATGAGTATGTAATCAGACATAAATACAGGAACCAGGATAATGAAAGAAAACAGGGAAGTAAAGGTAAAGAAAGAACCTGAAAGAGAAGAACAGTAGGAAACAGGCCTTAATAAGGGAGATATTAATAAAAATTGGGTTAGTTTAAGGGAGGGGGGAGGGAAGGGTATACAAGGAACCTAGGGGATAAAGGGAAAGAAGGAGCTCAAGAGAGGTAGGACCATAGAAGAAGGATATTAGTAAGGGAGAATGGGGGGGGAAATGGGGGCACCTTAAGTGAGAAAACCATGATGGATGGTGAAACAATGAGAGAGATAAACAATGCCTAGCTAGTTTTGAAAAACAGAGAGAACCATATTACTCCTACAACCTACTGACACATTATACATAGCAGATCAAGAAATATATGTCTAGGAAGGGTTTACCTGAGACCAACGGGCCTTTCCCTAAGATTTATCTCCAGGACACTCAGAAATTAAAAATACCAGACTGGTGGAACTATCCTTCTTGGGTGTTTAACAGACATACTTTGAGGCCTATAATAATATGGCCAGAGGGACATAAAGGACACTTTTTGCTACTTGCCCTCCTAGGTCAACTAGTTCCAGGGGACTATGAGCACCTCTCAAATTGTCCTATAATGGTGGTGGGTCACCTGTTCTCTTGATCAAGGAGGCCAAGGAGACCCCACCAGATGGACTTGAACCAGTGTCCAGCCTACAAAGAGGAGGGTCAACACAGAGGAATCATTTCCTCCATGCTTCCAAGCAAAGCCAGCCATGGTTGAGTAGGACCTTTGACTTATCTTCACATAGGTGGAACTGGTAAAAGAAAAGAGAGGAGTCAGGGGCCCCTCCCAAGCCCATGTGACCCCTGAGGAACAGATCCTCATACGACCTTAAGAATAAAAATAAATTGGTTTATCCGGACCATTTGTATGGCCTTAAACACCCAAAAGGATAACCAAAGATTAAAGGGGCCAATATAATTTCTTAAGAGTCCATATGTATAGCTAAAGGCTACATAACAAGCAACAATGCCAGACATGTGATACCTTCTTTTGAGTTGTTAGCCAGGGTGTCCAAAGGGACTCCCAGATAGTAACCCAGCATAGAACTGGGAAAATGAACAACAGACCCCAATCTTATCTAAAGGAATATTGACAACTGATTACTGCTAGATGAGGAACAGCTGACCCTTGTAAAACAAAGACCTCTAGATAGGCTGACTAGATTCACCAGAAGGGCAAGTAGTGGAGAATGGCTGGGGTGCTGACAGCACAGCAGACTTTAGCAGGGATATGAGAGTATAAGGGCTCTAGTGGGGGGAGGGAAGCTATGGGAGGGTGCTATCTGGGAGGTGGGTGTATAGTCGAAGGAGATATTTTGGTATGTTCTGTGAGGATATATACACACACACACAAATCAACATTTTTTAAAGTATTATATTTGAGGAGGAAGCATGGAAATTTATGTCATGCTAATTAGTAGAAGTGATAAACAATAACATTGAAATCTGCCCGATGACTTTATAGACATACACAGGCACCAAGGACTCAAGTGCAACCGATTATGACCAGTAATAATTAGATACATACAGATTAGAGATGCAAGCACCAACACCTCAGTGTTAGCAAAAACAGTGAGTCTGTCTGCAAGGAACAATATATTCTAAAATGAAATGTAGATCATTTTAAAGGTTAAAAACTCATCCAATTTTATGTCTTACAGGGCTTATACTGAGTTCAATAATATATAACTATATTAATTCAACTGTGAATGTAAAAACTTACACTCATTTGTGAAAGAGATATACTGTTGCTCTGGAGTGTGTTACTGAATATGTTAAAACTGTAGTGAAAAGCTTTTAATCATGTAGTTATTAAAAATTTTTTAAAGTATAACGATTAAAACAAAATGATTCTTCAAAGCATAAAATGTTGCTCCTTAATAATAGGTAGATGTGAAAAACATTATCATTAAAATCTACCTGATGATTTTATATCCATGCTCAGATGCCAAGGAGCTCAGAAAGTAAGCACCTGTGACTAGTAATAATCTGATATATAGAGATTAGAAATGCATGTGCAAACATCTTAATGTCAATTGCATTAAAAATGTAGTTTTCTGCATGAAACTCTGTACTTTAATAATGAAATAATAATGAAATGGAGATCTTTTTTAAAGGTTAAAGCCTCATTTAATTTTATGTCTTATAGGGTTTATACTGAGTACAATATTGTGTAACTGTAATAATTCAGCTGTAAAACTAAAAATGTACAACCGATTTTGTAAGAGATGCAGCCTAGCTCAGAAAATTGTTATTGAATATGTCAATGCTGATGTAATGAATTGCTTCTTCTAAGTATGTGGTAATTAAATTTTTTTAAAAAGTTAGGAAAGGATTGAAAAGGGTTTACATCTGACCAAAATACAGTCATGCAGTAGCCAAGCAAAAAGAAACCCACCCCAAAGTCGGGAAAAATTCTCACTCTTGAGACAGTAAGAGCTCCAAGAAAGCAGGCCCTTCAATCAAAGAAGCCTGTAATTTTAACCAGATTCTGTTTATCAGGAAATCTAATCCAGCCCATTAAAACTGGGACATCTAGGAACCTGGCCTCTGTTTTTCCTGAATTCTAATTCAATTTAAAGAGAAAGGTGGGGTAATTAATTATAGGACTTACTTTTACAATACAGATATAATGAATGAGATAATGAATGACTTTTACTTAATCTTGCAACCGAAAAGTTACTGTTTACAATGTAAGTAAATTCAGAGCTATCTGCTTCTCTTGTGGCCTAGCATATGACCTTAAACCTCAGGACTCTTCCTTGCACTCCACTCAAGATAGTGTAAAATAGAGTATGCATGTGCATATGCACGCTTCACATATGAAAGCACTCAAAGCAACATGATTTTCTCAGTGCAGACAATGAGAGAAATCTGTTTTTTTGTGTTTACGTAATAATCTAGACCTAGGGATCAAAGTATGAGAGACTCTGATAAGGGTGAGGCCCTGACCTCTACTTCCCCATTTTATGCTGGACATACCATTTCAAAAATAATTAGCTAAGCCTTGGCTGGGGAGCACAGTTCCAAGAAAAATCTGAAGGAACAGGAACTCAGCAGGTTGGGTCCATTCCTGGGCTTATGAATGCTGTGTCAGGCTGATTTTTTTTTTTTAAGCATCACTATACTATGGCTTAGAAGTGTCGCTTTTAATGAAATCAGTAGATGTTTCTGCAGAGCAGTGTTTCAGGAATTTGACTCACTAACAGACAACTAATCAGTCAGTCATTAATGCAGATCATGTCTTTAAATATGCACATGCATGGTCCAACAAGAGAGGTTCAGAATGCCAAAGAAGAAGCTGACCCTAACTGAGATTTAACACTGTAATTGTTATGAAAAGAAAGTTACTCAAGATATTTAGGATTAGATATCACCTGGGAAGGAGGGTGGGCGATTGAAACATACATGAAGAATGATCGAGACTAGTGTTGGTGTTTGGGTTACACTATTTAGCAAGATTCTATTAAAGGATTGTTTTTAAATTTCAGTTTGAAAAAAGAACACACAGCCATCAAATGCAGAGAGGACATCCAAAAGCCAAGTCCTATGTACAAAGTGATCTTAGAGAAGGTAGATGGAGTTTGGTCAAGAAAAAGTCACTTTCATAAACATGCAATGAATTTATCTACTTTCTTAATGGATGATACAAGGAGAAGCACATACATATACATGTATACATACATTTGAACTTGCAAATACACTAAATGAAATTGATCTTACATAGGAAATAATTTTCCAACATTACTGACCAATATTAAGCCAGGCGTTGTGGTCCATGCCTTTAATCCCAGCACTGGGGATATAGAGGCAGGTGGATTTCTGTGAGTTCGAGGCCAGCCTGGTCTACATAGAGAGTTCTAGGCCAGCTGGGACTACAGGGAGACCTTGTCTCAAAAAGGCAAAAAATCAAAAAGAATAACAAAAACAAAAACTGACCTATACTGTTTAGAATAACCAATATTGAAACAAGTATGGAGGTTGGACCCTGGAGAGATGAATCAAGGATTAAGAGCACTGGCTGCTCTTGCAGAGGACTCAGGTTCAGTTCCCAGGACCCACCTGGTGGCTAACATCTGTCCATAACTACAGTTGCAGGGAATCGAGTGCCCACTTCTGACATCTGCAGGCATTACATGACACAGGTGCACTTACATACAAACAGGGAATAAACTCATATGTACATATATAAAATAAATTTTTTTTTGAAAAGAGTATGGTGATTGCTAAAAAATTAGAAATAGATTGATGGGCCAGTAATTTTACTCCTGGGTACATATATAAAAGAATTGATTGAACAATCTCAAAGTGATATTTGTGCAAGTATAATCATAGCAGTAGAAGCAAACTGTATATTAATTAAAGGACTTATTGATAAACAATATATAAGCATGTCAACATGGAGAAATGTCACCAAGCTTTTGTAATGTAGGGAATATGGACATATGGACCTTTAAGAACCTTAATGACATTGCACTAAGTAAAATCAGCTAGTGAAAAATGCTATGTGAATCCCTTTACATAAACTACTAAGACTTGCTAAAATCCTAGACAGAAAAGGTGAAAGTATAGTAGTCAAGGAACCAAGGAGGAAGAAGGACAATTTTGGATTTAATTTATACAACTTTTCAGTTTTTCAAGATCAAAATGCTCCATGTGTGAGCTGTGTGGAGCTGTATGTATGAATATGTATGTACATTCATATTACACCAGTGGATTGTAAGGCTTACGAATGGTTAAAATTGCATGTTTTATATTATCTGTATTTCAGGAATTCTGAGGAGAGCCAGCACTCCAATGGTTGTTAATAATACTCAACTTTCTTCCTTGGATATTTGTACCAATCTTTACAACATGCTTTGTGGTACTACTGCTCTTCTGTGATGAACCAATGTTTCCTTAACAGGAGATGAAAGACTTTGTCCAGAGCTCCAGAAAACATGGTGTTGTGGTGTTTTCTCCAGGGTCAGTGGTTGGCAACCTGACAGAAGACAGGGTCAATGTGATTACAGCAGCCCTTTCCCTGATTCCACAGAAAGTGAAATGGAGTGCCTCATCACATCACTGCTTCCTGAATCCCTTACACGGTGTGGTAGGTCTGACTCTAGAAACTTCCTGTGTGAAATGTAAACTATCATGATAACATTATCTTATCTCTGAAATCATTTGCAAGACAAAAATATACATGACAGATACTGAAGTAAAGGATATTTTGATTAATAACTTTGATTCAGTAAGAAATGCACTGGAGTGTAGTGTGAACTTTGTGTTACAATAGTATTATAGGCAAATACAGAAAAATCTGCCCTCTTACTTCCTCCGTATCCTCAGAAAATTACTGAAGACTTTGCACACGCTAAAATTTAATGATTGCAATTAAATTCTAACCAGTAAGTATACACTAGCATTCAAAGGTTGGAGTTCTGTCACAGTGCAATATTTCTGTCTAATCTGTCTCATCTATTCTACTACATTTTGAAATGGACCTATTAAGTACTGTTTTGGTTGCTATTACAAAAGTATGCCAGAGCTCACCAATCTCAAGTTCACCAAGCCGACCAGTCTTGGAGGAAGAAAAACCAATCCATATTGGATGTGTATTATTAGAATAAGGAAATGTAAGATAATGGAGTCAGGAACTTACTCCTGAAGTGGATCATGTACCTTATAAAGTATGGAATTAGAAGAGCCCAATTTGAATAAAATAGCATGATAAACATGTTCTAAGTAAACTGCGACAAATATCATTTAGAAATATTGGTGCTGAATTTTTGCAACACAAACTCCTGTAAATGTAGTTTGGTAAAACAAAATAAAGGTGTAGGTCATTAGTAACTTTTCTTGGTTATTGAACTAGAAACATAGCCACAAATTTCTTAAATCCACCAATGTAATACTGATGGGCTCCTTTGCTCAAGTTACAGTTTATTAAATATCAGTGTTGCATGTCATGCCTTTAACACAGATAAAAACAAGTAGAGGAGTGTATACTGTATTTGCACCAACAATAGATGATTCTTCATGTTTATCAGCCTCATTCTTGTTGCCAAGCTCTCAGATATTAAGGATTTAACTATATTATTTCTTAACTTCTTTAGACTACTAACATGAGTAATTTGAATTTTTTAAAGTTTATTGAGTTTTTGTATATCTCATACAGCAGAATCTATTCAGATTGAGATCCCCTCTCCCATCAATAACCCCAAACCACCCACCAGACCTCATGTATTCTGCCATACATGTTAAGATCTGTCCCGCCAAACACTTGTACCCAGACATCCTTTGGTGCAAATTCATCCATTGGAGTCTAGTCAGCCTACCTAGAGATGGTAAGTAAGGTCTACTCTCAGTAGTAGAGTAGTAATCAGTCTCAGACTAGGGCTGGCCCACCACCCATTTCCCTCACTCCACTCTAGACCCTTGTCTGATTGAGTTGACATCGGTCCTGTACTCGATGCCATCATTGCCACAAGTTCACATGTGCAAGTGAAAGCTTACAGTGGCCTGAAAGCCTCTGCTTTCCTATGTTAATGAAGCAACCCTGGCTCTTACTATTTTATTGTTCCCTCTTTCACAATGCTCCCTGAGCCCTGGGTGGGTGAGGTTTAATGTAGGAGTCTTATCCAGGGACACACTCTGCAGTCTCTTATTCTTTAAAACTTGGCTTCTGTGCATCTCACTGTGTTATATAAGGACACTTCACTGGTGAGAGTTGAAGGGATGCCCTAGTTTTCTCTCTACCCCAAGTTCCACTATGTTACATGAACTTTAGCTGTAGAGGTTCACCTCTAGATATATCACCCAGGACTGGGCATCTCTCAGACATATATTCTCTGTGTCTGACCAGTTGTGGGATTCTGCAATAGCCTCCATCTGTTGCAAAAAGAAGCTTCTTTGATGAGTGGTATACAGTACACGTCTGTAAATATAAAGACTCGTATTGAGGATTTGGCAAGAAATTTCATTTGTCTAGAGATATGACAGAGATATGGTTTTCTCTACATTCTATGACCTCTCCATCCATGTGTATTTGGCTGTGTTTACAGTCACATCCATGAGTTTGCTCTCATTGGGAGGGCTTTCAGTCTAATTAGATAGCTGTTGATTAGTCCCCAGATAACAATTGCACTATTGCACCACCAAAAGAGGTAGTTTCCTCTTCCAGGCACTATGGTTATTAGGTTTTAGGGCTGGTTTAGACCACTGATGGTTTCTATCCCTTAACAACTTACATAGTGTCCTCTAGAACTATGAGAGCTAGACTTCAGGTAGAAGGCTTCCAGGTAATTTCCTGTTACATTGCTCCAAGTCCTGTGCCCAAAATATGTCCTGTTTTCAGCAATAGGGTCTAACCTTCCAGTTTGGGGAGATAACCAGGAGCTCTGGCAATATCCCTTGTTATTTGGGGAGTCCCTAGGACCACTCTGACCCACCACTCAAAGAGAAGTCTTTCCTGTCTGCACTGTGTTCCTTACCATACAGCCCCTAAGTATACATATGTACTAATGTTCAGACACTGTTTGTGGTATGAGCACATTTCCCTCTGGCTTCCCTAGCCCCCCAAAATCCATTAAGAGTCTAGCTTTATCGTAATAGGTTCTATGGAGATTTGAAGGCAAGAAGCCAGACACCCTGGGTTCCAATACTCAGCTCAGTACCTGTGTATCTGTGGATCCCCCAGAATGACCTTCTTGGTAAGGCATGAGAGAAAAATTCTGAAACATGAGTAATAGCCAGTCAGAAAGAGAAGAGGTCAGTGAAAAAATGCATTTATGAAGATTGTGTTCTAGTCCCAGGGAAAATGGATAAATAACATTTGATGATATTCTATTCCACTCTGTAACATTCAACATGACCAGCTTCCATTTTTACTTCAGCTGTTATTATCTTTCAGATAAATTTTCATTCACTTCATTAATTTTCTCTCTATCTCCTATATCTGTAATTGTATAGTATCCTTTTATCAATGTAGGGAAATTTCATATGACAATGAAAATGACATTCTTTTATATTGACTGACTCTTACTTACCATGCCAAAAAACAATCCACACCGGAGATGGAACTGAATTTGATGGTGAAGAATTGCTGTCCTAACTCTGATTCCAGCACCATGAAGACCCCACAACCTGCTGATTGGAAGCAACATATCACACACAGTGACTTCACCATTTCTCTAGGAGACCATATTCTTCTGTCTCTACATGTTTGTGCATATGCTGTTTGCTCTACTTGAGATGTACTCTGCCCTTTCTGTCCTTTGCACAAACTCATTTCTATCTTTCATGCACTACCTCTTCATCATGTGTCCTTCACTTAATCATGAGAGGACTTATGGTGCTTCTTACTCTATGATTTGAAAGGAATTTGAGTGCACTTAAAAGTACTTAATTGACTTTAATTTTATTTCCATGTGTATTATGGTTTTGACAGCATGTATGTAAGAGAGCCACATCTTTATTTTTAAGACTTATAGCTAATATTTTCCCTGTTTTCTCCCAATGCTAGGTCATCCAAAGCCTTTATAACTCACGGTGGAACCAACAGCCTCTATGAGGCGATCTACCATGGAATCCCAGTGGTTGGCATTCCCTTGTTTGACCATCAACCTGATGATGTTGTTTGCATGCAGACCAAAGGGGCAGGTGTTAGAATGGACTTCCTCACAATGTAAAGTTCAGATCTGCTCAATGCTGTGAAGACAGTCATCAACGATCCCTCATGAGTACAATGTTTTTCAGATAAATAGCAGTTAATATACATTCTCTTAACAATAACTGTAGATTTCACCCAATTTCTAGTCTACTTTGAAAAACACTTAAAATGGTTTAATAACTGTGAAATTATACTTCTAATCAGGATTGCAAAGTGTCCCCTATAGAAGTCCCCTATACAAGTAGTTGTCGCAAGAATAATGTGATGCTAACACTTTTTTTTCTATATTGGTAAAGGAAAGATTAGCAATTTTCAAAATTTGACCAAATCCATAGAACAGGATAATGAAGCTGAAACAATATAAAATACTCCAACTGTGTGTCTAAAATTTCTCAAATTCCTTATTAAAATGATCCACGTTTATTGACTAAATAGATGAATATGTATAGTAAGTAATGACCAAACAAGGATAGATATCATTTCCATCTCCTTGAACATCCAAAGTTTCTTTTGTTATCAATCTTGAAAGTCCCCTGCTCTAAGTACTTCATTATGTAGATAGATCAACATATATGTTGTAAAACATACTCACTGTCTGCACTATAGAATGCTTTCTCTGACATCCAACTGCAGCATGGTACCTGTTAGCCCACCTCTCATATCCCTGCTAACTCCTCCTCTTCCCAGACTCTAGTTCCACTGTTCAGCTGATGGCTGATATGAAGCAAACTCTATTATGTTCCACACACTGATGCAAATGTGCAGTGTTTTCCTTGAGGGGACTATTTTGTTTGGTTTAACAGAATATCTGCCAGTTCCATCTTGCAATTTTAAATGACTGGGATGACATCATTTATTGTTTTCATACCATATTTTCTTCATCTATCAACCTACAATGGACACCTAAGTCAATCCCAGGTCTTAGCTATCATGGAAAGTGCTATAAAATATATAAACTGCAAGTATTATTTTGACATATTGTTTGCTATTTCTTTGAATAAATTGTTAGAGAAAGTTAAAACCTAGGGAAATTCTACTTTCAGTTCCTTCAGCAAATTCAGTGCTTTTTTTCTTACTGTCTGCCCTAAATTATACGCCAACCAAAGACCACTAAGAATTGCATCTCCTGGGACCACCAAGATGGCTCAGCAGGTAAAGTCACTTGCCACCATCCACGAGTCTGATCCCCAGGACCCACGTAGTAGGAGAGAATCTACTTTCACAAATTGTCCTCTGACCTCTACATGTGTGTCATGTACATATACCACACAGATACACAGAAAATGAATGAGTGATAAATGATTTAAAAACTGAGAAAAAATAATTCCACTTTCTCTGTATCCTTGGGGTCATTTTTTTTGTTTGGAATTTGTTGGTTGGTTGGTTGGTTGGTTGTTTGGTTGGTTGGTTAGTTGGTTTGTCTTTTTTGCAGTACTCTTGGTCAATCCAGACCACTGGACATGCTAAGCAAACACCCATTCACTGACCTACATTCCCAGCCCTATATGTTCTTTTTTAGGGGATACTGTTGATTTTTTATCTTTAATCCATTTCTAATCAATGAAAGGGTTTTTATTGATTTTTTAGCAATTTTTTTTTGGTTTGGAAGAGATTTTTGGTTTTTTTATTTTTTAGAAGAAGCATTTCATTACAGCTTTAACATACTCGATAAAAATTTCCAAAGCAGAGATACATCTCTTTCAAAAGTGGCTATAAAATTTTTTGGTTTACAGTTGAATTAATACACTTATACAATATTGAACTCAATATAAACCCTGAAAGACATAAAACTGAATGTTTTTAGCCTTTAAAAAAGATCTCCATTTCATTTTATAGTATACTGTTTCTTACAGAGAGACTCATTGTTTTTACTAACAACATTTAGATGTTGGCACATGCGTCTTTAATCTGTATTATCTGATTATTACAAGTCATAGTTGGTTGCACTCGCCTCCTTGGCAACTGTGTATGGGTATAAAGTCATCAGGTAGATATCAGTGGCAATGATACTACTTGACATAAATTTCTATGCTTCCTCCTCAAATATAACTCATTTTTTAATGTGTTGATTTTTTATGTGTATATCAAACAGAACATCACAAACAACCTTATTCATCTATACACTCACTTCCCAGGTGGCACCCTCCCACAGCCTCCCCCCACTAGAGCCCTGATACTCTGTCATCCCTGCTACTGTCTGCTGTGTTGTCAGCACCCCCAGCCATTCCCCGGCACTTGTCCATCCGGTGAATATAGCCAGCCTATCTAGAGGTCTTTGTTTTAGGAAGGTCATCTGTTCCTCATCTAGGAGCAATGTCAATATTCCTTTAGATAAGATTGGGGTCTGCTGTTCAAGTTCCCAGTTCTATGCTGGGTTACTATCTGGGAGGCTCTTGGGCCACCTTGGCCAACCACTCAAAAGAAGGTATCTCCTGTCTGGCATTGTTTCTTATTATGTAGCCTTTAGCTATACATATGGACTCTTAAAAAATTATATTGGCCACTTTAATCTTTGGTTATACTTTCCATTTGGGTGTTTAATGCCATATAGGTGGTCCAGATAAACCAATTTATTTTTACTCTTAAGAATATTTAAGGATATGTTCCTCAGGGGTCACATAGGCTTGGGAGGAGCCCCTGGATCCTTTCTTTTACCAGTTCTGCCTACGTGAAGATAAATCAAAGGTCCTACTCAACCATGGCTGGCTTCACTTAGAAGCATGGAGGAAATGTTTCCTCTGTGTTGATCCTCCTCTTTGTAGACTGGACAATGTTCAAGTCCATCTCGTGGGGTCTCCATGGCCTCCTTGATCAAGAGGACAGGTGACTCACCACAGTTACAGGACATTTTGAGAGATGTTCATAGTCCCCTGGAACTAGTCGACCTAGGAGGGCAAAGATCAAAAACTGTCCTTTATTTCCCTCTGACCAAATTAGTATAGGCCTTAAAGAATGTCTGTTAAACATCCAAGAAGGTAATAGCTCCACCACTCTCATACTTTTAATTACCATGTGCCATGTAGATAAAGCTTGGGTAAAGACCAATTATTCTCAGATAAACCTTGCCTAGAAACATATTTCTTGATCTGGTATGTATAATTTGTCAGTAGGTCGTTGGACTAATACGGTTCTCTCTGGGTTTTAAAACTAGCTAGGCATTATTTATCTCTCGCATTGTCTAACCCTTCCATCATGGTTTCCCCAATTAAGGTGCCCCCATTTTTCCCATTTCTCCCTTTATAATACCCTTCTCCTATGGTCCTACCTCTCTTGAGCTCCTTCTTTCCCTTTATACCCTAGGTTCTTTGTAAAACCTTCCCTCCCCCCTCCCTTAAACAAACCCAATTTTTATCCATATCTCCCTTATTAACTCCTGTTTCCTACTGTTCTTCTCTTTCTACTCTTTCTTTTCCTTTACCTCTCTGGTTCCTTTCTATTATCCTTGTTCCTGTAGTTACATTTGGATACGTACTCAATTACCAGGATTTGGTTAAAGGATCCACATATGAGGGAGAACATACATTGGTTTTTGTTGTTGTTGTTTGTTTGTCTCTGAGTCTGTGTTTCTTCACTTAGTATAATAGTTTCTAGTTCCATCCATTTACCCGCAAATTTCATTATTTCATATTCCCTTACTGCTGAGTAAAACTCCATCATATAAATGAACCACATTTTCATTATCCGCTCGTCATTTTAGGGACACTTAGGTTGCTTCCATCTCTTAGCTATTGTGAAAAGAGCAGCAACAAACATGGATGTACAAGTGTCTCTGCAATAGGATGATTTTCATGGCACAATTCCTTTTCAAAACTTCAACCAGATCATCAAAACTGCTCCTGTCTGTGACCAAATCAACATCTGCCTTATTCAGAGGCGTGTCCTGGAGGCCTGGGCAACTGGACTGGGAGATATCAAGCAAATTCTTCAAGTTATGCAGGAATACCTCTGGGTCATTGTTAAGCATCAGTGTGGCTGGGTTAAGATTTTGGATAGCTGAGAAGGTGATATGAGGCAGATCAAGGAATAGACTTTGGTACTGAGTGATATGGGCATTTGACATCCATCGACCATTTACTACCCAGAAGAGAATTTCTACAGCACAGGGGGTTATAAGGGTTAGGTCCTGGCCCAAGGTGAGCTTGTCAGCCTCTTTTCCAGCATGGTGGTGTCTGCTATGGCACATAGGTAGGACAGACATCTTGAAGTCACTAAATCTAGGTGCTTGGATAAGTACCCCTACAGTCCTTTGCCAGGGTCCCAAAGTTTAAGTAAGCACTCCTTTGGCTATCTCCTGACCTCATGGATGAAAACTTGAATGGTTTTCAGATATCAGACAAATCCAGGGTGGGGATTGGTTAGGGCCTCATTCCTCTGATTCTGTTCATTTAAAAGGCTAGTACCTAGTCCTAGCAGAATACAGGGTCCTTGTTCTTTCAGCAAAACCCATGATCCAGAATCAGCAGTATCCCCACTGCCCCCAGTCTGCTTTTCAGTCTGAGGCATAGGGATCTGAAAAATGGTTTCTGTCTAGGCCTCAGTAAGGATCCTCTTCCCCTGAGGCAGTCTGTATCCCAGGTAAGAAACTTGGTTTGACAGAGTCGAGCTTTCTTTGAAGAGACTCGGTTCCCCCGAATCTGAAGTAACTGGAGCAGGTCTCCAGTATCTCTCAGGCAAATAGATGAGTCATAGGTACCTAGCAGGAGACTCCGTATACTACAGTAGGGTTGAGTCAGGATGAAAAGCTCAGAAGCTCACCAAGTCCTTTTGAAATGTATCCTCAAATAAAGTTGGGGAGTTTTGAAACCCTGCAGTGACCGGATCCAGGACAACTGACTGGTCTTGCTGGACATTGGTTCATTCCATTTGAAGGCAAAGATAGGCTGAGTAATAGGTGACAAAAGGATGGAGAAGAATGCATCCTTCAAATCTAAGACAATGTAATTTGATGTCTTCACAGTAGGAAACTGAGCAGAGTGTAAGGATTTGGGATGGTGAGGTGAATAGTCCAAGTCTGTTTATTGATCTCTAGAAGATCTTGGACTGTGTGGTAATCTGAAGTCCCCAGTAGGCAACAAAGGGTTGTTTCCCAAAGACTGACATGGAGTGAAGATATTTACTTCCAACAACTGTTTAATGTGTGGAGAAATTGCCATTCTTGTCTTTTAGCCCAAACCTGGATCTACATGACCATGACCAGCAGACTTACCACAGCTGGTGGATGATGGCTTGCCAAGCCAGAAGGATTTCCCCATGCCTGGGGAAACCACTGCTGTAGGCCTCTAAGGAGATTCCCAATGTCTGGGCTGTCAGAAAAGAGAAGATAGTCTTCAGACAAGGGAGTGGTTAAGCAAAGGTGGTAAGTGGGTGAGGAAAAGATCTGTTTCCTGAGGTGAGACGGTGATAGTGACACCTAGTTTGTGGGGGAATGTCATGGCCCAAAAGCAGTTTGAGACCATCAAAAAGGAGTGAGTCACTCATTTGTTTCCCAAGATAATTGTGTGTTCAACAATGAGGTGGTAGTCTCTGACCACGCCAGTTACCAACCAGGTAAATACTTTTCCCTGAGAGAGTGGCAAAATGGGGTTTTTTAAATAGAAAATTCTGAGCATGTGTTCCCTGGAAATTTTATGAGATGGCGTCCTACCAATGCTGTC
>NW_008359121.1:313517-319932 GCF_000622305.1 Nannospalax galili | reverse complement strand
ATATATATATATAATGTGGGGCCCTCACCCCTTCAGTCTGCCTCATTCCCAGGCCTCCCAGCAGCTGGAAGGGCCAGTGCCTTCTTGGGGCATTTGGCGCACTCACTTTTTCAATATCCCCTCTTTGCAGTAAGAGCATTGGGCTTTTTCTAGCAGGGTCCCCCCTGTGTCTGAGGTTTTTCTTTCTAGGGTTTCCTTTTCTTTCCAGCCAGTCCAACCCATGGTCCAGAGTGGACTGACTGGAAGGCTCTAAGACCATGATTTTGGATTGTCAGCAGGTGGCTCAGTTGGTTTCAGTGGTTAAATTTTGGCTTTCTGCAACTGGATTTTGAAACATCTTCTGGACCACTTTTAAGAGCTGAGAAGTGTTCATGCCCACAAACCCCTCTTTTTGAAGCTTTTTCCAGCTGTCAGGGGTAGATTGAGTAACAAAAGCCAATTTTTAGGCACAGGTCTCCCTGGAGCCAGAGGGTCGAAAGGGGTGTGTGTACAAAAGGCTTCCCCTAACGGTCAAGGAATGCCTAGTGAGATTCTTCAGGTCCCTTGAGAATATCCATAGTTTGGGGTAAATTGGTGGTTTGGGGGCAGCCCCCTCCCCAATCCTTGCCAAAAGAGCCCAGTAAAAAGTGCCCAGTGCTGTTGGGAGCTGCTATTCAGGGCTGCCAGAGGCAGGCAGTTCAGCCCTGAGAGAACAGCCAACAGGGTATGACAAAGCCTATTCTAGCTGACCCTGTCTGAACCTGTACAGGTCAGTCCCTGATCATCAGTCTCTAGGTACATGTCTTTTTCTTAGAAGTTCTGCTTGGGTACTGCTGATGCAAGTACATGTGAGTAATGAAACTGTTCCTAGGTACAGATGTGTGTCTCTTTCTCTTAAAGGTTCTCCTTGAGTGCTGCTGATGCAAATATATATGATTACTGAAACTGTGATTACTCAAGCTGTGCGACTCAAGGGAACTTGTTCTGTGTAAAAGTTCTACAGTAAGATTTCCTGCTTTCGAAACTAGGTTTAAAAGCATTATAATTCTACAATAAAGTGCTCCTTGATCATCAACCTACAGGGCCTCCTGATCCCACCTGTTTCTCTGTCTGTGTCTTTTGTTCCTTCATCCCCTACCTGTCCCACTTATGTTTTAGGAATCCTGACAATGGATTTTGGAACCTGGCACCAGAACAGTGACCTAAGTACTGGAAAGTGAAAGCTGCAATGATTTTGAATAGGAGAGCACAATGCTGTAGGGTAAGGAGACCATGGATCGTTGATGGAATAGTCTGGAGTAAAATAAATGGGATGAACAGACTCTAAGAGGCGGGCTCTTTCATCAAATGCTTCGCTCTGTGCTTCATGCTTACTCTTGCAATGCTGCGCCTAAACACTTGGAATGATATTTAGATTATGTGCAGGAGATCTGTCTTTGACTTCCTGGAGAGGGAATTGTTAACTTAGGAATTTGGGGAAAAGTAAGTAAGAATTTCAAAGATGAATATGGGATGTGTGACCACAAGATTTTCCGACTGATGCCTTTGCTTTGTGGAATCTCATTTGTGATTGCCTGATCTTCAACATGAAGTTGACTAGCTCACTACATGTCAGTATTCAAAAACTGCTGTACTGACCAAGCTGACTCCATTTTGTACAAACTCACTATCTCAGATGCTTAGACACAGTGTATTTCTAGCTCAAGGCCTAATAATTGTTTCCAAGAAACCTTGACCCCTTCCCCTTTTCTCAGAAGTATGCAGCTGTAGCCATCTCTTCTCTAGACCCATAGCAAACAAGAATTGTTATGATGTGACTAAATGCTGATTTTAGTTTCTATAACTTGCTTGTTTTGCTACTTCAGGGCACCCTGACATTTATTCAGTGGCCAACCTGTCACCATCCCCTTGTGGTTTTTAGCTTTAAAAGGTCCCTTTCACTTTCCCTCTACAGTGAAGTTCTATAACCCAATTTGGAGACTGCAGTCCAAGCTACTTTGAATAAAGATTTTTTTATTTGAATCTAAATTGAGTCTAGTGGTCTTTTCCCAGCAGTCCCGGACTTCATAACATTGCCTCCACTGAACATAAAGATATTCAGCCTGCAATTCCCCCAGAGAAGGATACAAAATTCAGTAAAAAGAGGACTCACTTGAATTGTTTTCACTTGCTGTGCATTCATTTTTTATTTATATATTTTTATTTTATGTGTATGAGTGTATTACCTTATGCAGGCAAGGGGACCTGTGTTGTACAATGCCTCCAGAGATCAGAAGAGGGTATCAGATCCATTGGAACTAGAGTTATGGACAGTTACCCACCATGTGGGTTCTAGAAATGGAACCTGGGACCTGTGCATGAACAGACAGCACTCTTAACCACTAAGTCATGTCTGTAGTCCCATGAGGACTTTTTTGAGCTGATTTCACTTGCTGTGTGTTCTGAGGAGGAAGATGACTTCTCCATTTTGATGGCACAGTTAAAAATAAGGACCTTTTGCCTTTTGCAGCACTATTACTGAGCCTTGGTGAATGATGAAAAGCAGACACATTGCTTTACAGGTAGCAACCCCTTTAAGGTCCTTGGATTGAATTCTACTCTTTGGCCTTTGCAGGAAGCACTGCTAAAGGGTCAGGAGAAGGGGGAGAATATTTCATCTTGTTTTTCTGTCATTTAACAGATTCTCAAG
Organism: Nannospalax galili; assembly: GCF_000622305.1. Classification (NCBI taxonomy): domain Eukaryota; kingdom Metazoa; phylum Chordata; class Mammalia; order Rodentia; family Spalacidae; genus Nannospalax; species Nannospalax galili. The sequence continues at coordinate 317,264 of NW_008359121.1, read as the reverse complement.
GAAAGCAGCAAAAAATTTATCAACCTATTCCTCTTAAAATTGTAAAATGATTAAAACAGGCAGTAGCTCAGTATGGTCCCATGGCACCACCTTTTACTATTACCTTGTAAGACTTACTGCTGATGCTTTGCTTCCCTCTGACTGGCATAGTATTTCCCAAACTTGTGTCTTGGGGGAGACTCTTTGCTAAGGAAAAGTGATCATGTTGAAGAGCAATGAAGCAGGCAGAGCACAACTGAGACAACAATTTAGGAGTTTTTACTGCTGATGTATTAACTGGAGATGGGCCTCATAGTGGAGATAAAGAACAATTAAATTACCTCCCCCATGCTTATCAACAGATTAATGTTATTGCTTTGCAAGCTTGGCAGTGGCTGCCATCTACCGGTCAAAAGACTGAAGAACTCTAAATTTCATTTGTCTCTCACTGTGCTGTTAGCAGAGTTACAGTAGGTGAAGAAACAGGGACACTACTGGTGAAGCAGCTAGCCTATGAAAATGCTAATCAATTGTGCCCAGCTACCATATAGCGTTTTAGAAAGAAGGGGACTTTGCCTGATTATGCAGGGAATGGCTAGAGCTGCTGCTTTTAAAGGAATGTCTCCACAACAATGTTCAAGGCAGCGACAATCACCTGAAGGAAAAAGATTTATTTGAGGAATGGCAAAGGACAAAACAAGTGTATGTTTGTCAATTTGTCTGAGACAGCCCTAATCCCCCTAACAGTCCTCTTACAAATAATAAGACACCAGGCTTATGCCCAAGATGCAAAAGAGGCACCAACTGGATTAATGAATGTAGACCAAAGTTTACTGCCTTTGGATGACTTCTGCTGGGGCACTTACCAGGGAGCCAGCTGTGACCAAAAAAAAACCAATAGCAACCATGACAAAGAGAACTTCTAATTTGTCAACTCCCTCTATAGAACAACTCCCAGAGGCCTGCAGTCCTGGACCTCTGTTCTGTCTCCTCACCCACTGTTTCCAAGCAAATTTTACAATCGGGATATGACCCTAGAAAGGATTTCAGTAAACAGCATGGAATTCTTGAAACTCTTAAGTCCTCTCCTGATCACAAAAAGAGCTGGATTTTTCTGTGGGCCACTGATAATTCTTACTCCCAAACATGCAGATGCTATTCTATTGATCAGTTCTAAACAAGTCTGGGTAGATCAGTGGCCCTTACTTAAGGAGAAGTTAGTTGCTGCTCATGGTTAGTTCAAGAACAATTACAGGCAGGAAATGAATCTTCCATAAATCCTTGGAATACCCCTACTTTTGTAATAAAGGAAAAAAATCAAGAAAATGGGGATTGTGACAGGATCTTAACACTGTCAATCAACAGAACTAGTAGGTTCTTTACAACCTGGACTACCTACTCCAACTGCTATTATTCTTAACTGGTATCTTATGATTTTAGACCTTAAGGACACATTCTTTACTATTCCACTACATCCACAGGACCCTCCATGTTTTGCATTTAGTATTCCTTCTTTAAAATTTTCAGTCTCACTTCCAATGGAAAATCCTGCCCCAAGGAATGGCTAATAGTCCTACTTTATGCCAAAGATATATTTCTGCTATTCTTGCCCACTGCCCCCTTATGCAACACTTTTCTTCATGGAATGCCTATACACTATATGGATGATCTTTTGCTTGCTTCTGAATCTTTATCCTTATCTTACCTTACCTGACAATTATTTATATTTACAGGATCTTCTAAAAAATGCTGGTATCATAACAGTTCCAGAAAACAGTCAACAAAGCACTCTGTTTTCTTATCTAGGACACATTATATTAAATCATACTGTTCATCCAGAGTGGCTACCATTATGAAAGGATGCCTTGCTCATGCTTAATGACTTCCAAAAACTCCAAGGAGATATCAGTTGGTTAAGGCCCTCCCTAAAACTAACCACTTACTAACTTCAGCCTCTCAGGTTTTGTGAGAGAATACTGATCCAACTTCACCCTGAAAATTAACCTCTGAGCTCCCCACGTTCTGTCATTAGTGGAAGAAGCCATTAATAAAGCACAACTCCTCGAGTTGACCTCCATACACCCATTTCTCTCATACTCCTTCCCACTAACAAGTATCCCACAGCTTTTTTATGGCAGGATCATGGACCTCTGGAATGGATTTTCCTTCTCCACAGACAAAATGGTTATCGCCCATATTTAGAATTAATTTCTCAAATAATAACTCCATGTTGGCAATGATGCTCACAGATTTGGGGACATGACCTTGCTATTATTATTCACTCTTACTCTAATTAAAATCTTTTTCAGCTCTGAAAACACTCTATTCCTTGGCAAATTGTGGTGGCAGGATTTACGGGCCAATTTTCTACTAGTTATCCTTCTAACAAACTCTTACGATTTGCCCACTACCATGCTTTTATTTTACGGAGAGTGGATGTTTCCACACCCTTGCCATGGTACCTACTGTGCTCATCATAGCTGATTATAGTTCAGTCATAAAGATCTACCTGTCATAAAGGTTGAGAAAAAGTTGGGTTTTTCCATTACTTGGCCAAATATGCTCAACCAGTTGAGCTTTATGCAGCCTACAAGGTCCTGCTCCTTAGCCGTGAAGCTTGTAATAACAATACTGATAGTCATCATGTAGTTCATGTTGTAGACATCTCCCTAGAGCCTTAATAAAATGGACTTAGGATGAAGAACTCTATCATTTATTTGTTACTATACAGCAAGCAATCTCATCCATTGTCCATTGAGCATGTCACTCACAGTGGCCTTCCCTGTCCCTCTCTCAGGAGGCAATGACTTGGTGGACCACCTAACCCATCTTCTTGATGCACCTACTTATACACCAGGTCACTAACTCACATGCTATCCATCATCAATGTGCTATGGCACTCCAACACCAATTTCACATTACCCATGAACAAGACCATCAAATAGTTCACTCTTGTGGTAATTATCAACAGCTTCTCCCCTCCCCACCCCATTTGCAGAAGTCAACCCTTGGGGCCAGGAGAATTCTGGTAAATGGATGTCACCCATATTCCCAATTTTGGATCACTAAAATATGTTCATGTTATTATTGACACAGACTCTGAAATTTTAATTGCTATAGCTAGGACTGAAAAGCCAAGTAAACATTGTATTCAACATTGTCTCCATGCTTTCGCCATACTAGTTGTGCCTCAAAATTTAAAACATATAATGCACCTGCTTACCTCAATAACATTTGAAATATTTTGCACCACTTTTAAGATTTTTTATGAAACAGAAATTTCATATAATCCCCAAGACATGGCATTGTTAAAAGCACCCATGTGTTGTTAAAAGATCAAACTGAAAAATAAAAAAGGAAGAACACAGGGTGTATGATCTAAACAGCCCACACGATTTATTAAGTCATTCTCTATTTAATTCTTTTAATGACTGATGCACATGGCCTCTCTGCTGCTGAAAGGCATTGGGGGTAGGGGGATGTATTAGTCAGGGTTCTCCAAAGAAACAGAACCAGTAGAATGAATATGTATAGAGATTTATCAGCTTAGCTCACAGGATAGAGTCCAAGTAGTCCAACAATGGCTGCACCACACTGGAGAGGCTGAGAATCTGTAGTCGCTCAGTCCATAAGGCTGGATGTCTCAGTAGTCCCAATCCAGTGCTGAAGGTCTGACAAATTCCAAAATATCAGCTAGTCTTCAATCTACAGCAGCAAGATGAACTCACCAGTGAGAGAGAAGGCAAGCTGCCAAAAGCCCCGCATTCT
>NW_008359121.1:308263-309259 GCF_000622305.1 Nannospalax galili | reverse complement strand
ACTCCGAGGTCCTGTTACACCTATTATATTTACATTTAATTTATGCATTTGAGCAGCAGCATCTCCAACTGTAAGATTCGGCATAAGGAAAAGAGCAAAAAAAAGCTCTTCAAACGTTCTGGTGTCTCTCTCAGTACTTTCCATCTTATAAAATCAGTAATACGAATGTCCTCTGGGCCCTCCCATTGTGGAGGATTTGATGTTGCACTACGAATCCACTTAAGCATACCAATTTGCCTGAGTTTCACAATCCTTTCATCAACACTAAGCCAAGGGATATCAGGTATTTCCAGCTCTTTGTCAGTAGGCCATCTTTTGATAAATACCTCAGCCAACCAATCAAATAAACTTTTAACACCCCTTTTAACAGCACAAGGACCAGCATGAGATTTTTAGATGCAGTGGCAGGACAGAACCAGCTCATAATGCAGATTCATAGGTAAGCAAGGGCTGAAAGCAATGTGGCTCTTTTCCAGGGGTGTCATAGAATGTCACCTCACTCAACCTGGTGTAGGATGTTCCCTAGATAGTGGGCATCCATTCAAGCCCTTCATAAATAACTCTTGCTGCTCAAGGACACCCAGAGTAAACCTGGAGTGTGCTGCCCAGAATCTCATGTCCACTGTGAGGCAATAGCAACCCTGGAACACATGTCCTGAGGCTCTGGGAACCCTACTTCTTTAAATGTTTTAAATTTATTATTTTATGTGTATGAGTATAGTGGAAGCACGTCTGAAAGTGCATCCATGTCATGCAATGCCCTCAGAGTTCAGAAGAGGGTGTCAGATCCCCTGGAACTGGAGTTACAGATGTTTGTTAGTCACCATGAGGGTTCTGGGAACCAAACTGAGGTCCTCTACAAGAGCAGCCAGTGCTCTTAACCACTGTGTCAATTTTATCATTAAGCTCATTGTTTATCTTCATCACTTTATCCAAAGGCTAATAGTAACCAGCCAGCATCATTATTTTTCTTATTTTTCCACAAATCATCTAATG
>NW_008359121.1:300034-307935 GCF_000622305.1 Nannospalax galili | reverse complement strand
TAGTCAGGGTTCTCCAAAGAAACAGAACCAGTAGAATGAATATGTATAGATATTTATCAGCTTAGCTCACAGGATATAGTCCGAGTACTCCAACAATGGCTGCACCACACTGGAGAGGCTGAGAATCTGTAGTCACTCAGTCCACAAGCCTGGATGTCTCAGTAGTCCCAATCTGGTGCTGAAGGTCTGACAAATTCCAAAATATCAGCTAGTCTCCAGTCTAGAGCAGCAAGACGAACTCACCAGTGAGAGAGAAAGCAAGCGGCCAAAAGCCCCACGTTCTCCTCTGCCTTGGTCTTTTATACCGGCTGCCATCAGAAGGTAACGCCCACATTTAGGGTGTGTCTTCTGGCTTTAGATGATCTAATCAAGAAGATCTCTTTCATTTCAGTTAATCTCAGATCAAATCAAGTTGACACCCAGGATTAGCCATCACACGGGATGTTGGACGGTCCCTTGTGGATAGATTTCCTGGAAGGATTCGTTGATAAGAAAATGGCATCCTCCTGCTCTTGTGTTGTTATGGGCCAGGGTTATTCTTGTGTCTTTCCACAGGATACTAGTGACCTCCGATGGCTGCTTGAATGCTTTGTCCAATAATGCAACGACCCAAGGTGCCCACAGAAGAACCTGACTGTGAAGATGAAGCAACTGTCTATCAAGAGGAAGGTGAAGAGGAATCAGATCATGGCCCATAGCACCAGGGGGCCGAGCATTCCAACTTGGGCATAGATTAAATCTCTTTGCTGCCAGGGGACCAAGGAACTTCATAGGCAGGGGAGGAGGGTTACTCCAGCTACCCTCTTTGTGACATTTTTTGGCTATTCCATCTACCTCTAGTGAAAGGAGGACTATTGGGTCTTTTGTGGAACCTCCTTTAGCTCACCCTGTAACATGGGATGAAACACATATTACTGTGTTTGTTAATGATACTTCCCTGTTTGGTGAACCTGGCACTTAACATGTGGTGTCACATTCCACTGAGATCAATAATTATATAGGCCTGGCCCCTACTCTGTCAATTTGTTTAGGGGTTACATTGGGTTTTAGGTACTGTTTCTGAACTTGCAGTTTGCAACCTTCTTACTTGTATGATACGTAGGACTTATGGTTTTAATATTGAGCAAAATTGCATGCAACTCTCCAGTCATCTGCAATTCATCCAGCACTTGAGCGTTCCCTTTGCACATACCCCCAACGGTCACCCCTATAAATCTGATTGCTTTGAGGGTCCTGTACCTCATGCTCATCAAGCTCCCAGTTGGGAAACATATTTACAACCATTAGCTAATCCTATCACCGTACCTGGCCAGAAGAAAGTTATCTCCTGATCTTTCCTGGTGACCTCCCAGTATGGATAATGACCAGTTCTCTGCCACTGCTGTTTAGCCCATCCAGTTATATGAGCATTACAAACCAGACTTGTCCTAGCCTCTGCTGTGGACTCAGTTCAAATTAATGAGACTTTTAGTATGACTCTTGAACTCACTGTTTATGTGAACCTTCCTCTAATGGTACTATCTGGAAAGCCAGTTATAGAGCCAATTTCTGTCTGAGTCCTGGTTCTGATGCCACAGATGTACTCTGTTGAATTGTATTAATGTCACCCCATTTCATCCTCCAGCCTTTTTGATTGAAACCAACCTCCTTTTGTTATGGTACCTGTAATGGTTTGAGCATTCAAGATTTCCAGCTTCAGAACTGTCCTAATGCCTTCCATATGATCCTTTTCCATCAGCAGAGATGCCTCTTTTTACTCTTATTGTCTATATTATTAAGGAGCAACTTTGGAAAAGTCCTTGCAATCAAACCATTAAAAAGGAAACTCATTGTAATGCTCACAAATGGTTGATGGTTTTCTTGCAGCTTTAATAAGTCTGCAGTCATTCTCCAGCTTATATTTGGACTCACTGATGTTCCTTTTGTCTTCAGGTGTGTATTTATCAATACATTACAGATAGTATTTAGATTTTAGGTTATAGTCACAAGAGGGTATTAATGCATCAATATTTTATCAAATTTCTTCTGTACATGTCCCATAAGGGGAAATCTTATGGAAATACACTATTCAAAGAGGAGTGAGGATTTATATCAACTGAGAACTAAATTCCAGTTTACTTTCGATTTCTTTAAAAAGTAGCTTCTGAAATCAATTGTTCCCTTGGCCACCATTTGAGCAAAGCTGTTTTGTTCCACAAAGGAATGCATACCATTGGGATTCCAGGAATGGTTAACTACACCATGAATTACAAACACTTTGGTTCTTGGAAGACCTAGGATTAAATGAATTTCAGTAAATTTAGTAATTAGAAATCTTAGACATAAGATGAGAACTTTGGTTCTTGGAAGACCTAGGATTAAATGAATTTAAGTAAATTTCATAATTAAAAGTCTTAGACATAAGGTGAGAAATGTGTAATATTAGGTATTGAAAGGGGCATTCTTTTCTATATGAACATTACTAAATACAGCAAACTTCATTTAAATGACCATCTTCTTAGATGAAGAAGTACCTAAGTCCAAAGGTGGCAAGTGAAGCCTACATGGGAAAATGATGTGTGAATTAGGACTTGAACACCAACAGGTTGAATCATTTATAAAAAAAAAAGAGAGAAAAAAAGAAAAAGAAAAAGAAAAAGAAAAACCAAATAAAAGAAACTAAGTGACAAAGAAAGACGGTGTGCATGTAAAAACGTGTTACCTTAAAGACGTAGTGCAATTCTCAGTCTGAAACGAAGGCAGCTCAAAGCAGGAAGAACTGTAGGAGTCACAGAAAATGTGCATCTCTTCATTGTGGAAATAGTGTGTTGCTTCTGGTGGTATAAAGATACAGCCTTACGAATTAAAACAAGTAGTTAAATCAAGGCCCAAAGATTTAAAACAGGTAATTACAGAAAATTCCCTGTGAGATACAGCTACATAAAAATTAAACATTCTTTGGAACTATAAGGATCACAAGTGTAGAATCAAATTTGATTTGTATGGTTTGTTTCCTTTAGAACTGTAATTAACAGGAGAAAGTTGCTTTTATATTTGAGTCTCAATGCAGACTTCTTCAGTGTTTTTTATACAGAACAATTATCAATCATTAATCCTACTTTCAAAATTTCATTTTCAGAGTCATACTAAGAAGGTTATCCTGGGGGAACTATTTGTAAACCTGGATATGGGGTCTTAATTTGTCTGGTGTATCACCCTCAAATTTCCAGAATACCTGATAGTTCATGAAAGTATACTTGTTCGATGGTTCAAAATTAAAAGTGTAGCACTTTAACATTTCACAGTGTTTCAGAGTTTCATATATTGTGACAAGAGTTATTAGGTTCAAGGGGCTGTAGAGATGGTTCAGTGGTTAAGAACACTGGTTGTTCTTGCAAAAGAAGCTAACAATGGAAGCTAACAATGGTCCACAACTCCAGTCCCAGGGGATCCAACATCCTCTCTTAACCTCCATGGGCATTGCATGACACAGGTGCACTTACCTACATGCAGGCAATACATGCATACACATAAAACATAAATAATAAATTAAAAAATTTTAATTAAAAATTTAAAGTTTATTATAAATTTAAAATTTTTCCCAGTTAATTATTTATTTAATAACCACATACTTAGAAGAAGCATTTCATTACAACAGCATTGACATAGTCAATAACAATTTTCTGAGCTAAGATGCATCTTTTTCAAAATTCGCTCTAACTTTTAGGTTTACAGTTGAATTATTACAGTTATACAATGTTAAACCCTATAAGTATAAACCCTATAAGACATAAAATTAAATGAGGTTTTAGCATTTAAAAAATATCTCCATTTCAATATTAAAATATAGAATTTCATACAGAAAAATTCATTTTCAATGCAATTGACATTAAGATGTTTGCAAATGCGTTTCTAATCTCTATATATCTGATTACTGCTAGTGATAGTTGGCTACTTTCTGAGCTCCTTGGAATCTGAGCATGGCTATAAAGTCACAGGTAGATTTCAATTGTAATGTTTTTCATATCTACTAATTATTATTATTTTTTAATCATTTTAAAAATTTTTAATAACTACATGATTAGAAGAAGCATTTCACTACAGATTTAACATATTCAGTAACACACTCCAGAGCAAGAGTACATCTCTTCACAAGTGGGTGAAAGTTTCTAGGTTCACATTTGAGTTAATGCAGTTGTACAATACTGAACTCAGTATAAACCCTGTAAGACCTAAAATTGAATGAGTTTTTTAACCTTTAAAAAAGATCTCCATTTCATTGTAGAATATATTGTTCCTTGCAGAAAGATTCATTGTTTTTGCTACTAACAATGAGATGTTGGCGCATGCATCTCTAATCTGTATTCATCTGATTAGTCTATTCACTAGTCATAATGGGTTCCACTTGGAGCCTTGGCACCTGTGTATGTCTATGAAGTCATTAGGTGGATTTCAATGGTAATGTTTATCACCTCTACTAATTAGTATGACATAAATTTTCATGCTTTCTCCTCAAATATAATACATTTTTTAAAATTTGTTGATTTGTGTGTGTGTGTGTGTGTGTGTGTGTATCACACAGAACATCCCAAACCATCTTATTCAACTATACACCCAACGTCCCAGATGGCACCCTCCCACAGCTTCCCTCCCCCAACTAGAGCCCTTATACTCTGAGATTCCTGCTACTGTCTGCTGTGTTGTTCACACCCCAGCCAATCCCCACTACTTGCCCTTCTGTTGAATCTAGTCAGCCTATCTAGAGGTCTTTGGAGGGTCAGCTGTTCCTCTTCTATCAGCAATCAGTTGTCAATACTCCTTTAGATAAGGTTAGGGTCTGCTGTTCATTTTCCCAGTTCCATGCTGGGTAACTATTTGGGAGTCCCTTTGTTCACCCTGGCCAACAACTCAAAAGAAGGTATCTCCTATCTGGCATTATTGCTTGTTATATAGCCTTTAGCTATGCATATGGACTCTTAAGAAATTATATTGACCCCTTTAATCTTTGATTATACTTTCCTTTTGGATGTTTAAGGCCATAGAGTTGGCCCAGATAAACCAATTTATTTTTACTCTTAAGGTTGCTTGAGGATCTGTTCCTCAGGGGTCACATGGGCTTGGGAGGAGCCCCTGTCTCCTTTCTTTTACCAGTTCCCCCTATGTGAAGATAAGTCAAAGGTCCTGCTCAACCACGGCTGATTTCTCTTGGAAGCATGGAGGAAGTGATTCCTCTGTGTTGACCCTCCTCTTTTCATACTGGACACTGCTTCAAGTCCATCTGGTGGGGTCTCCTCGGCCTCCTTGATCAAGAGGACAGGTGACCCACCACAATTACAGGATATTTGAGAGATGCTCAAAGTCCCCTGGAACTAGTTGACCTAGGAGAGCAAGGAGCAAAAACTGTCCTTTATTTCCCTCTGACCAAATTAGTATAGGCCTCAAAGTATGTCTGTTAAACATCCAAGAAGGTTAGTTCCACCAGTCTAGTACTTTTAATTACTGTGTGCCATGTAGATAAATCTTGGTCAAAGACCAATTGCTCTCAGATAAACCTTACCTAGACATATATTTCTTGATCTGCTATGTATAATTTGTCAGTAGTTGTAAGAGTAATATGGTTCCCTCTGCTTTTTAAAACTAGCTAGGCATTGTTTATCTCTTACATTATCTTACCCCTCCATCATGGTCTTCCCACTTAAGGTGTCCCCATTTCCCCCTTTTCTCCCTTAATAATACCCTTCTCCTATAGTCCTATATCTCTTCAGCTCCTTCTTTCCCCTTATCCCCTAGGTTCCTTGTATGCCCTTCGCTTCCCCCTCCCTTAAACTAACCCAATTTTTGCCCATATCTCCCTTATTAAAGCCTGTTTCCTACTGTTCTTTTCTTTATAGTTCTTTCTTTTCCTTTACCTCCCTGTAAGGTTTCCATTATCCTGGTTCCCGTAGTTACATCTGGATACATACTCACTTATCAGGGTTTGGTTCTAGGATCCACATATGAAAGAGAACATGTGTCGATTTTTTTTCTGAGTCTGTGTTACTTCACTTAGTATAACAGTTTCTAGTTCCATCCATTTACCTGCAAATTTCATGATTTCAGTTTTCTTTATTGCTGAGTAAAATTCCATCGCATAAATGAACCACATTTTCATTATCCACTCGTCAATTGGGGGACACATTATGTTTCCATCTGTTAGCAATTGTGAAAAGAGCAGCAACAAACATGGATGTATAAGAGTCTTTGCAATAGGATGAGTTCTTTGGGTATATGCCAAGGAGTGGTATAACTGGGTCAAATGGTATGTTCATTTGTAGTTTTCAAAGAAAACTCAACACTGTTTTCCGTAGGGGTTGAACAAGTTTGCAGCCCCAACAGCAGTGGATGAGTGTTCCCCTTTCTCCACATCGTCTCCAACATTTGGTATCATTTGTTTTCTTGATCTCAGAGAGTCTGACTGAGTTAAAATGAAATCTTAAAGTGGTTTTAATTTTCATTTCCCTATTAGTGATGTTGAACACCTTTTAAGATGTTTCATAGCCACCTTTACTTCTTCTTTTGAGAACTCTCTATTCAACTCCTTAGCCCAACTTTTAATTGTGTTGCTTATTGCATTGATTCTCTGTTTATTGAGCTCATTATATATTCTGGATATTGAACCTGTATTGGATGTGTCGCTGGTAAAGATTTTCTCCCATTCTGTGGCTTTTCTGATCGCTTCCCTCGTTTCCTCCTTTGATGTACATAAGCTTTTTAGTTTGATGAGGTCCCATTTGTTAATTCTTGCCCTTGTTTCCTGAGCAATTGATGTCCGGTTTAGAAAATCCTTTCCTACACCTATATCTTGTAGGTTTTTCCCAATGTTTTCTCATAAAAGTTTCAGAATTTCAGGATTACATTGAAGTCTTTGATCCATTTGGAATTGACTTTTGTGCAGGGTGAAAAATAGGGGTTTAGTTTCATTCTTCTACAGGTGCAGATCCAGTTTTGCTTGCACAATTTGCTGAACATGCTGTCTTTCCTCCAGTGAATGTTCGTGGCCCCTTTGTCAAATATCAGGTGGCTGAAATTGCATTTACTCATATTTGGGTCTTCAGTTTTGTTCCACTGTTCTATGGGTCTATTTTTGTGCCAGCACCGTGTTGTTTTAATGACTATAGCTCTGTAATACAGCTTAAAATCTGGTATAGAAATCCCCCCGGCATTGCTCTTAGTGCTCAGGGTTGTTTTGGCTATCCAAGGTCCTTTGTCCTTCCATATGAATCTTAGGATGATTTTTTCCAATTCTGTGAAAAATGTCATGGGGATTTTGATTGGCATTGCATTGAATCTATAAATGGCTTTTGGTAGGATGGTCATTTTCACAATATTAATTCTTCCAATCCGTAAGCATGGGAAGTCCTTCCATCTTCTGATGTGTTCCTCAATCTCTTTCTTTAAAGATTTAAAATTTTCATTGTAGAGGTGTTTAATATCTTTGGTCAGGTTTATTTCGAGGTACTTTTTTTGCAGCTTTTGTAAAGGGGAGTGTTTCCATGTGCTCTTTCTCTGATTGCTTGTTATTGGTATATAGAAAGGCTACAGACTTTGTAGATTTATTTTGTAACCTGCCACTTTACTGAATGTGTTAATAATTTCCAGTTTTCTGGTGGATTTTTTTTTTTTTGGTGTCTCTTAGATAGATCATATCATCAGCAAAAAGGGATAATTTGATCTCTTCTTTTCCAATTATTACTCCTTTAATTTCCTTCTCTGTCTTATTGCTCTTGCAAGAGTTTCAAGCACTATGATAAAGAGAAGGGGAGACAGAGGACAGCCTTGTCTGGTTCCTGATTTCAATGGGAATGCTTCCAGTTTTTCTCCATTTAGAATGATGTTGGCTGTGGGTTTGTTATATATGGCTTTAATTATGTTGAGGTATGTTC
>NW_008359121.1:291342-299790 GCF_000622305.1 Nannospalax galili | reverse complement strand
AGAATTTTTGCATCTATGTTCATTAAGGATATGGGTCCATAGCTTTCTTTTGGGGCTATATCTTTACCTGGCTTTGGTATTAGAGTGATGCTGGCTTCATAGAAGGAATTTGGAAGTTTTCCCTCCATATCTATCTTTTTGAATAAATTAAGTAGTAGTGCATGTAGATCTTCTTTAAATGTCTGATAGAATTCTGCTGTAATTCCATCTGTTCCTGGGCTTTTTTTAGTCGGGAGGTTTTGTATTAGTGTTTCAATTTCTTTTTGTGTTATGGGTCTGTTTAAGCTGTTAATCTCTTCTTGGTTTAGTTTTGGTGGTTCCCATGCCTTTAGATATGCATCCATTTCTTTTAGGTTTTCAAATTTAGTAGCATATAGGTTTTTAAAGTATTCCGTTATAATGTTCGGTATCTTTCTGGTGTCTGTTGTGATGTTTCCCCTTTCATCTCTGATTTTGTTGATCTGAAGGTGCACTTTCTTTCTTTTAGTTAACTGGGCTAGCAGTCTGTCAATCTCATTTATCTTTTCAAAGAACCAGCTCTTGGAATTGTTGATTCTTTGTATTGTTTTCTTTGTTTCTATTTCATTAATTTCTGCCCTGATTTCATTGTCCTTTTCATTTAGTTCCAGGAATACTTAGTTTGGGTTTCATTTGCTCTTGCTTTTCGAGTTAAGGCATTTATTTGTGTTCTTTCTGATTTTTTTGATGTAGGTACTTAGAGCTATAAACTTCCCTCTAAGGACTGCTTTCAGATGTCCCAGAGGTTCTTTTGTAGTCTCCTTTTCATTTAGTTCTAGGAATACTTTTATTTCTTTCTTAATTTCTCTTTTGACCCATTCATCATTCAGGAGTGTGGTGTTTAATCTTCATGTGTTCATGTGGTGATTAGGGCTTCTTCCGGCGTTGACTGATACCTTTATTGCACTGTGGTCTGATAGAATGCATGGAATTATTTCAATCTTTTTGTATTTGTTGAGGTTTGTTTTGTGCCCCAGTATATGGCAGATTTTGGAGAAGGTTCCATGGGGTTCTGAGTAGAAAGTATGTCCTTTGGTGCTTCGGTGGAATACTACGTAGATGTCTGTTAAGTCCATTTGATAAATGGTATTTTTTAATTCAGATGTCTCTGTTAACTCTCTGCCCTGTTGACCTATCTAATGGAAACAGTGGGGTATTGAAGTCCCCTACTATTAATGAGTTGGGATTAATATGGGTCTTAAAGTCCTGTAGTATTGTTTTTATGAAGTTGGGTGCACCAGAGTTGGGTGAATATATGTTCATGATTGTAATATCTTCTTGATTTATTGTTCCTTTGATCAGAATGAAGTGTCCCTCTTTATCTCTTCTGATTAATTTTAGTTTAAAGTCTATTTTGTCAGATATTATAATTGCTACACCTGCTTTTTTTCTTAGTGCCATTTACTTGGTATATTTTTTTCCATCGTTTCACTTTGAAATAGTGTCTGTCCTTGAAGGTGAGATGGGTTTCTTGCAGACAACAAAAAGATGGGTTTTTTTTCTTATCCCATTCACCTAATCTGTGTCTTTTGGCTGGGGAGTTCAGTGCATTAATATTTAAAGTTGTTAATGAAAGATGCTGTCATTTATATTTCTATTTACATTCATGATGTAGCTCTGCTTTTCCTCAGCTATACCTTCATTGAATTTCTTTCTGCAACCCTTTGGGTATAGTCATTCCTTTCTTCAGCTCTTTGTATTGCTTTGTATTAGTCTCTGAAGGGCTAGTTTTGTGGACATGAATTCCTTCAGCCTATTTATGTCATGGAAGGTTTTTCTTTCGCCTTCGACTATAATAAACATTTTGGCTGGGTATAGTAGTCTGGTTAGGCCTTTGTGGTCATTTAAAACTGGGAACACTTTTGTCCAGGCTCTTCTGGCTTTCGTAGTTTGCACTGAAAAGTCAGCTGTAATCCTAATGGGTTTTCCTTTATATGTGACTTGTTTCTCTTTTGCAGCTTTCAGTATTGTCTCTTTGTTTTATATGTTTAGTGTTTTTACTCTGATGTGAGTGGAGAATTTCTTTTCTGGTCCTGCCTGTTTGGTGTTCTATATGCTTCTTGTATTTCTATGGGCCTGTCTTTCTTTAATTTTGGAAATTTTTCTTCCACGATTCTGTTGACGATCTGGTCCACGCCATTATCTTGGGATTCTTCTCCTTCCTGTATGCCTATGATTCATAAGTTTGGTCTTTTTATGGTGTCACACAATTCCTGCATATTCTTGTGCATTCTTAAATTTTTCATAATCTTTGAAATAATCTTTGATTGCTCTAGTTTTCCACTTTATCTTCCAGTCTTGATACTCTGTTTTCGATTTCATTCGTCCTATTGGTAAGGATTTCTCCTGCTGTTTCTAATTGGCTTACTGAGTATTTCACTTCCTTCTTCATTTCAGCCTGAGTATTCTTAGATATTTCTGTTTTCTGAATTCATTCAGAAGTTTATCCCTATCTTCCTTCAGTTCTTTGATTTCTTTGTGTGTTCTTTAAATTCACTGAATTTTTTTATCATGTTTATAATTGTTCTTTTGAGTTCCGTGTCCTGCATTATCTCTAGGGGGTTCTCATTCTACTCTAGAGGACTATTGGTATTTGGTGGGGATATGTTATTTTGGTGTTTTCATGTTATTATTTTTTTCTCTGTGATTTTGACATGTGATTTTCTTTTGTAGTTTCTGATACTTGTATGAGACTCAAGCCTTCAAGTTTAGGTCTGCTTTTTTTGTGCACTTTATGTGTCTTTGTGATTTACTTTTTGGGCATGAAAGGTGGGTTCCCTTAAGCTTCCTATTCTATCTTTTGATTTTATATTGGAGTGGCCAGATTGCTTTTGTCTTCAGGAGTTCCCATGAAGGCCCAAGTCAGATGAGGATCAGATGTTCTCAGGCTTTCTCCTAAGGTCTGGATCCCTCCAGGAAAGAATTTGGCCTCAGGAATTTGGGGGTTGGACTGGCCTGAGAGCCAGGCCCAGGAAAGATGCTTGCCTGTAGGGAAGCTGGTGGCTGTGCCACCCAGAGATGCAAAGGAAGAGGGGGCGGGAGGCGGCTCCAAGGGCCCCTGGGGACTGCACTGAGGAGCTGGTTTGGTCTGGATGCAAAGGACCTGGAAAAGGAAAGGTGAGACTCTGCATCCAGGAAAGAGGCTGGCGGGTTGTCCAGACCCAGGGAGGCAGAGGGAGGTGAGGGTGGGGCCAGGCCCAGAGTGCCCCTGAGGACCCAAGAAGGAACTGAATTGTTCTGGATGCACAGGATCAGGAAGAAGCAGTGGTGATTCTCCAGGTGTTTGGGGTGCCAAGATAAGGAATGGGACAGGACCCAGGCTAGGAGGAGAGTCCCATGGGAGAGCATAAATAAAAAATTTTAAAAAGAGTTGTTAGGGTCAAAACATGGATCCTTGAAGCCTTAACAAGCTAAGCTTAGTCAGCTGCTGTCAATAGGAAAATTAAAGAGACAAGTAGTAATAGTGAAAAACAGAGAAAGAAAAGGAGGTTTATTTGATGGCACCACATTTGAAAGAGGAACAAATAGGTCTAGCAAACACTTGCCAAATCCGTCTTGGGTACTGGGGGGAGGGGAAGAGAGATGAAGAATGCTAAGGTGGTGTGAAAAACCAGAGAGAAATGTATTAATACAAAAGCCTACTGAAAAATACACACAATATATGTTGATGTGTGCAAGTGTACACTTGATGACTATATAACAAGAAACACAATGCCAGACAGGAGAGTGTTCCCTTCCAATTCTTGCTCAAAATAGTCCAAGGGCCCCTGAAATAATACAGGTTACTACCAAAGCCCTTGATTGCCCCTGAGAACTTGAAGTAAGATCCTGTTGCTGAAGACAGGACATATTTCAGACACAGGACTTAGAGCAATAGATCTGGAACTGACCTGGAAGCCTCCTCCCTGAAGACTGGATCTCATAGCATCAGATGCTATGCAAGATGCTAAGGGAGACAAATAATCAGTGGTCCAATCCCAGCTTTAAACTCTAATAACTACAACAAGGACAGGTGTAGCAAACTATCTCTTTTGGTGCAGTAGTGGCACTTTTACCTTGGGAGTAATCAATAGCTACCACTGAACTTAAAACCCACTCAATGGGGTTGAACTCATGTATATTCACATTTACAGACAGCTGTACCTCTCACCACTTATCAAAGAAACTTCTTCTTGCAACAGATGGAGAGTACTACATGGTTCCACAACTGGTCAAATGCAGAGAAAAAGTGTCTGTGAGATGCCCAGGCCTAAGTGACCCATCTACAATGCCCTGGAAGAAGGGGTAGAAAGACTGTAAGACCTAGGGATGGTGGATGACCACAAACCATTTTCTAGATGGCTGGGAACTTGTGCATATCAACCAACTCACAGCAATGGTGGCAACATACACAAGACCCACGCAAACTCAAATCAGACAAAAACCCAGCACAGAACTGGGGAAATACTTAAGAAGCCCAAATCTTAACTGAGTAGCTATTGGCAGCTGGTAACTGCTGGTTGGTACAAAGCTGATCTTTAGGGGGAGTGAGGCTAGATAGGCTGTCTAGGCTCCTGTGGATGAATTCACACACAGTGACATCTGCACCACAAATTTAACTAAATTGACTTTATAGGACAGAATTCATGAAATCTTTTGGGGATGCTATAGGAGGGTGAAGTTAGGGGATGGCATCTACAAATATGTTTCAGATATATGAAATGCACAAAAATTCAATAAAAAGTAAAAATGAAATACTTTGCCCCTCTAAGAAAAGCTTTACCTTAGTTATTAGTGACTAAACACCTCTTTCGTTAAAACTTGACCCTGAGTTTGAGTGCTGGAATACAAATTCTAAACCTAAAACTGCTCCAGGGGCCACTGGCAACCACTGAAGCTTCTCTAAAGACACTGTTCTTCTTCTTAAAGCTAGAGCATCTAAAGGTGACCCCTGTCAGCTGTGGAGTAAGAGGGGTGGGCTAGGGAAATGAGGAAGCCAGAAATATTCCGACTAACATAAGAATTTATTCCCAAAGTAAATTTCTTTAAAGTATAAATATGTCATTTCCTCAGATCTCTGAGTAAAGTTGACAGCATACAAAGATACAGTATTTCCATCCTGCAGATTTAGTCTCCTGGGGAGCAGTGTAGTACCTGCCTTAGTAAACATGATATCAAGCTACAGTTTTGACAGTACAGACTTCTAAATACTGATTTGGAAATCCTATAATGGGGCATTAAAAAAAGATATTTTTACCTTCCATTAAAAATTTCTACATATGGAAAGCAGATCTACATTTCTTCAAAAGCATTCACTGAATATACTAAAATTGACAAATGAATATGAAACAAAAACAGTTTTTTGCCATGACAGTATTTTCACAGTGGCAAATATTCTGCTACTTTTTTCCTATATTGCCACTCTTACAACTCAGTCTTTCAAAAAATACATTAATATACAGAAAAAAATCAACATTGACAGCTTAAAAATTATTATAAAACATGCACTCTCTGAGGCACTAGTGGGTCTGTAATACAAAGAAGCACCACTTACCGGTGGCCACAGGTCACCCCAATGACCAAATAGAGCAAGGGCCCAGTCTTTTTATTTATTAAACAACGTTAGTTTACTGTTATTGACTTATTTTACAAACAGTTTTTCTAGAAATTAATATTTCTCAAAGTACAAAAACACAGATGTAATGTTAATTAAACAATTGCCTCTTCATCCATACACTCTGCTAAGTATGTGTAACTTTTTTTAATATTTTATTTATTATTTTTATTTATTTTGTATGTATGAGTGTATTGCCTGCATGTGTGTAAGTGCATCAGTGTCGTGCAATGTGTGGAGGCAAGAAGTGGGCATCGGATCCCCTGGAACTGGATTAAAGATGGTCGTTAGCTGCCATGTGGATGCTGGGATTGAAACCCAGATCCTCTGAAAGAACAGTCAGTGTTCTTAACCGCTGAGCAGTCTCTCAGCCCTGGTAACTTGTTTTAATAGCACATAATATAAGTATTACTAGGAAAAGGTGTGAGGAGAATTTTCAGCATAAATTCAAGGTGTTACTAGTTCTACTAGATGGGAAATTGTTCATAACTGTTGAAAAAAAATCCAAAACTCAATACTGTGAAATTTTTTAATTGGTTATTTTTTTCATCTGTAGTGAACTACAAAACATACAGAGGAATTATTATTATGAGGTCCTATAACAAATAATTTCCATGCTCAATGATTTTGAAATTCCCAAGCAATTCTCATGAAAGAGTATCACTTACAAATATTTAACTTTTATTTGCTGTATAAATATTTTAAAAAGTCAACTTTGCAGATGATATTTTTGGATGGTGATTACAAGAAGGCTGTATATAATAGATGTTTTAGGGTGATTGTATATTTAAAGTTTAGTCAAGAAAATTCATGATTGTTTATTTACTGGACTAGTTATTATCATAACTAGTATTATTAAGAGTCAGTCCCAAGTTTTACATAGAAGAGTGCTGTAGAAATCTTTAACATGTGTCTAAAGCAATAATTACATCACCATCCATATTTTTAATCTACATTTTATCAGGCAGAAGAAACATTCTTTGCTTGTATTGTTTCTTCCCTCTGCTTTGCAGACTGGACTGCAGTATGAAGATTCCAACTGTAGATTAAATGCAGGTGGGATCTTGAGGCCTTGATGCTTTTTAAAATACTCTCTCTAGAGTAAATATTAAAAGGATTTCTGTTCAATTTTTTTGTTCTTTATTCAACCTATGATTATTCTTCTGTGTTACTGAAGAATAAATAAAACCATACTCTGGACTTTTGGTTTTCATATGCCACTATCCTGAGCATTAAAGAAGCTAGAAGGGACTAACTAGAAATAAAGGGAGATCAAGTTGCCACAGGAAAGGAATACAGTTTCATACTTTAAGACTGAACATACTTTGCAGCCACCTATCTCTGAGTCTGAGCTAAGAAGATGGTCTTTCATTTTGCTTTCTGCCTTACTGTTCAATTCTAGAGGATCATTCAATAAAGCAAAAACAGTAACAGGAATATCCAAGGTCTAATCTGGAGAAAAGTCTTTCATCTTTTTACCAATAAAAGTATCAGGTGATCTAGTTTTCATTAGAAGTTGTATTAAAATAAACTTACATTGGTGGAACAAGGAAAATAATTCGTGGTGAAATATTTTTCAAGAGACATTGGCACTATTCACTCATGTGCACTACAAAGGACTTTGTACCACTGTACCAGGATGAGACCAAATCCATCCTAGAATCCACTTGTATTATGTTATGTGTTGCATCTTCCTCAAGGTTTTTACACATGTGTATGTGATTCTGTTTAACTAAAAATTACATGTTGTCTGTTCTACCTGGTGTGACATTTAAGTAATATATCACTGTCTTCTTCTTGCAATTTCCTATTTATAGGTTTCCCATGAATACCCTTTGATATAATTTCTCTGTTTACTTTTACTGACTTTTTCTTTTTTGTTTAAACTTTTAAAATCACTTATTTTTTCATTTTTATTGTTGTGTGTGTGTGTGTGTGTGTGTGTGTGTGTGTGTGTAACTGTGTTTGTGATGTGCCACACATGTGAAGGTCAAAGGACAACTTTGTAGAGTCAGTTCTCTCCTTCGACCTTTATGTCGTTCCAAGAATCAAACTCAGTTGGTCAGTATTGCTCAGCAAGCATTTTAAACCTCTGAAACTTCTTGTTATCTTCACATTTAACTTATGTAAAGATCTCTGTCACTTAAAAAAAATAAAGTTGGGTTAAATTTATGCTGAAGAATCTTCTACATTGATAGTTTGAAAACAACCTGCTTTGTCACGTGTTAACAGATCATGCTTTTGCTTTTTTGGAAGAACACAGATAGTTAATGTCATTTTATTTTATTTTAAAAAATGTTATTTCTGGAGATCCTAGCAGAGAGCTTGGGGGGGGGTGATTCAGACCTCTATCGGGGTAGCTGCTCAAAGCTCAGCAGACCACCAGAGGGTCCCGGGTTCTGGCCCCCTTCTGGCCTCACTCTGGCATAGGGTTGACAATGCACAGGTCTGCCTGAGAGACCCTAGATCCTGCCTCCACGTGGTGAAGGAAGCCTGAGTGTACCTGACAGGAACCTGAATTGGGCTTCTGTAGATAACCCTGAGTAGAGGGTTACATAACCAATAAAGAAAATATCTAGGCACCCAGATAACACAAACAGAAACATATATCAACTTAATTCTCATATCAGAATCACAAACAAAAGAAATTCACACGCCAAAACCACAACGAAAGAATAATAAAAAGGAAAGCCAAAACACTATGTCCCCACCAAACCTCACAAATCCTGTAGAAGAGTTCTACAAGGAGAATCCCCTTAGAGATAACCCAGGACACTGAATTTAAAAGAAGAATCATAAACATGATCAAGGAATTCAACGAATTTAAAGAACACATG
>NW_008359121.1:275281-291226 GCF_000622305.1 Nannospalax galili | reverse complement strand
AATTAGAAACAACAGGGGAAAACCTCACCACTAGAATGTATGAAATGGAAAACAGAATATCAACACTGAAGGATAAAGTTGAAGAATTGGACCACTCAAGCAGAGTACAGAAAATTAAAAAAAAAAAACAAAAAAAAAAACATAGGAATGGAATATACAAGAGATGTGGGACACCATGAAAAGACCAAATCTACAGATCATAGGAATAGGGGAAGAAGAATAATTTCAGATTAATGATGTTGACCAGACTTAAACAGCATTGTAGAAGAGAATTTCCCAAAATTAAGGAAAGACATCCCCATACAAATACAGGAAGCACATATAACACCAAATAGACAGGATCAGAAAAGAAACACCCCACGACATATCATAGTAAAAACACTAAATGTACAGAACAAAGAGAGAATACTGAAAGCAGCAAAAGAAAAACAAACCACATACAAAGGAAAGCCCATCAGAACTACACCTGACTTACCAATGCAAAGCATGAAAGTCAGAAGAGCCTGGAAAGGTATTTCCAGTTCTACATGACAATAGATGCCAGCCCAGAATACTATAGCCAGGAAAAATGTTTATTATAATCTCCCAGCAGCACAAATAGCCTGAAAGAATACATGTCCACAAAACCAGCCCTTCAAAGAATACTTGAAGCAATACAGAGAGCAGAGAGAGAAACAACTATACCCAGGGGCAACAAAAATAAATAAACAAAGGTATAATCTAGGAAACACAAAATTACACAGAGAACACAAACAGCAATCAAAATAATGGTAACCAATACACATCTTTCAATAATAACCTTAAATATCAGTGGACTGAACTCCCCAGTCAAAAGACACAGGCAGAGAGAATGTATTAAGAAACAAAATCCATCTCTTTGCTGTCTGCAAGAAATCCATCTCACCTTCAAGGTCAGGCAGTACCTTAGAGTAAAAGAATGGAAAAGAGTATTCCAAGAAAATGAAACTAAGAAACAAGCAGGGGTTGCAAGTCTAATATCTGACAAAATGGACTTCAAAGTAAAACTAATCAGAAGAGATAGGAATGTCACTTTATTCTGATCAAAGGAACAGTTAACCAAGAAGACATTACAATATTTAACATATATGCACCGAACTCTGGTACACCCGAATTCATAAAAACAACACTACAGGACTTTAAGACACAGATTAACCTCAACTCAGTAAGAGTAAGGGACTTCAATATCCCCACTGTCTCCATTAGAGAGGTCAACTGGACAAAGAATAAACAGAGAGCTTCTACTGGACAAAGAATAAACAGAGAGCTGTCTGAATTAAATGATACCACACATCAAATGGACCTAACAGACATCTTTTGATTATTCTACCCAAACACCAAACAATACACTTTTTACTCAGCACCTCATGGAACTTTTTTAAAAAAATGACCACATACTGGGCCACAAAACAAACCTCAACAAATACAAAAATATTGAAAAAATTCCATGCATTCTATCGGACCACAGAGCAATAAGGCTCAAAATCAACACTGGACAAAGCTCTAGTCACTACACGAACTCATGGTGATTGAACAGCACACTCCTAAACAACGAGTGGGTCAAAGGAAAAATTAAGAAAGAAATAAAAGAATTTCTGTAATTCAATGAAAAGGACAGTATAACACAACACAACCTCAGGGACACATTAAAAGCAGTCCTAAGAGGGAAGTTTATAGCTCTAAGTGCCTACATTAAAAAATTGGAAAGAGCCCAAATAAATGAACTAACACTGCAACTCAAGGCACTTGAAAGGCAAGAACAAACGAAACCCAAACCAAGCAGAAGAGAAGAAATAACAAAAATCAGAGCAGAAATTAATGAAATAAAAAGAAAGAAAACAATACAAAAAATCAGCCTTTAATCTAAGAGCTCGTTCTTTGAAAAGCTAAACAAGATAGACAGACCCTTAGCCCAGTTAACCAAAAGAAAGAGCAAATCAAAATCAACAAAATCAGAGATGAAAGTGGAAACATCACAACAGACACACAAAAGACCCAAGCCATTATAAGGGAATATTTTAAAAACCTATATGCTGCTAAATCTAAAAGTCGAAAAGAAATGGATGGATATTTGAAATCATGGGAACCTCCAAAGTTAAACCAAGAAGAGATCAACAGTTTAAACAGACCCGTAACATATAAGTAAATTAAAACAGTAATACAAAGCCTCCCAACTAAAAAAAAGCCAGGCCCAGATCTGTTGGGGGACCCTGCCACGGTTGTAGTCCTCCATGTCCAGATAGCTCTAAGGGGCTTGGTGATATATGGAAGGACTCCCGTTCTCAGCGGGGGCCTCCTGATCTCTGCCTGACTTACCTGGAAAGTGCTGCTAAGCAAGGATGCCTGACCTTATTTGGAACATGACCTTCGGCATAGTTACCTGGAGTAAAAACTACCCCTTTTTTCTATATGATAACTAGGCATTTCCCCATAGTCGGATGATAGGACCGTGCTACCACATGTAAAGAAAGCATACTATGATCACCTATCAGCTGAAGCATTGGCTGCTACCTCCACACTATATTTTCCCTAACCCCCACTGAATAAATGGAGCTGTTTCACTGAGTCTGGAGCTGTATAACTGAAATTGCCTCCCCAGAAGGGCTTTCTTCTATCAGTGCTCACTGGCCGTCCTGATCCCATTCGTCACTTCTGCTCCTTTATCCTTGTGGACTGGTGGCCAACAACCCACAGGGGAGGGAGAGACCCCCACAGCTGGCGCCCAATGTGGCAAAGCCTCCCAACTAAAAAAATCCCAGGCCCAGATCGATTTACAGCAGACTTCTACCAGACATTTTAAAGACCTCCACCCAATACTACTTAAATTATTCAAAATGATAGAAACAGAGGGAGAACTCCCAAATTCCTATGAAACCAGCATCACTCTAATACCCAAACCAGGTAAAGGCACAACCAAAAAGAAAACCATAGATTCATATCCTTAATGAATATTCTACTCTGGGTTCATTCATTCATCATTGAAATTGTTATAGCAGCCTCTTGCATGTTCTTCTTTTCCAGTCTTGCCTCTCTGTAATCCAGCCGAGGGATGGAATATTAAAGCCACTTTTTTTTCTTTTAAAGGAGCTCTGATCATATGTCTTCTTAGTTCACCTTCTTTCTACGGCTCCTTGATGCCTTCACTAACTTCTAACTACTTTGTTCTTATGCTGTTTGGAAATACCTGTCCATCAAGATTGTCTGCATTATTCACCTTTTGACTAGAATAAACTTGGGGTTCTTGGTAACTGCCTCACTACACTAATTGATTTCCTTTTTGTTTCTTTCTTGGTCTTCTCCCCTGACCTAGTCCATCACACTGTTCACATCTCATCTTACTATGATGGCTCTGAGATATGTCCTTTAAATCCCAGTGGGTGGTCTCTTACAATTATAATTTTTTAAAGTATTTTATTTATTGTTTTTATTTTATGAGTATGTGTGTATTATCTGCATGTAGGTAAGTGCACTCGTGTCATACAATGTCCATGGAGGATAGAAGAGGCTGTCAGATGCCCTGGAACTAGAGTTACAGACAGTTGTTAGCTGCCATGTGGGTACTGGGATTCAAACCCGGGTCTTCTGCAAGAACAACCAGTGTTCCTAACTGCTAAACCACCTCTTCAGCTCCCACAATTGTAATTTTTTGTTTACACATTTTCACTAAATTTTTATTAAGCAGATATAGTCTATCTTTCAAAATGTACTATCAGCTGTGGAGATTGGTGAAGAATTTTTCTCTGCATGACTAACACTTACTGTTGGTATATGCTAATCACTTTACAGTTTTTGAACTGATGGGTGACATTTTTGGAGTGCTGAATTTAACTGACTTAGTTTATTGACTGTTTCCCAGGCTTCTCCTGTTATAACTATAATGAAATGTATAAACTTGTGACTGTGTAAACTTCAAGCATTTAGTTTTCAGGATGCTTTACCCCACTTTCCATTGCTCTCATTCAGAAATAAAGAGAAAGACTGTAAGAAATAAAAACCATTTTCATTGAAATGATATCAAACAAACAGCAAGGGTTTAGGTGGTTTGCAGTGGAGGCCTCCAACAAACTCAACATTAGGTAAGGTTGGGTAAGGAAATTCCTGATCCCAGTGGGACCAAATGAGCCACGTTTCTGCTTTCTTCATCATGTCAACCACAGTAATGGGTCTTCCTAAATACAAAATGAATAGGGATTGGACAAAAAAACATAGTGACAGGCTTGTTATCTGAATATAAATATATATTTTGAAAATAGTTACAATAATTTGTTCTCAATAATGTATAAAATAAATATATTTCCTTATGTACAATTTAATTTGCATGTGTAATTAATTTGTGATTCACATTATAAATGTATATGTGTGTTAAAGGCAAACTGAGGTAATACTCTATGGTCACCTCAGTAAATTAGCAATCATATTCATTAAAATAGACCCTTAAGCCGCTATATAAACAAGCATGAATCTTATGCCTCTCTAAAGCTTCAAAAGTAGTAGATGAAAATATAAAAAAAAATTCTAGCTCTGGAGTGAAACTATCCTACCATAACCTTGGTTGGAACTTCCCCAGGAATCACAATTTCTGCAGTATTACAACCGTGGTTGATTCTTGGTTTTCTGAGAATTAAGAGGGTTGTGACCAGGTGAATTTTTCATATTTGCCTTTACTTTGGGTTCATATAATAACATAATAATATTTATTAATTTTATAGAAATATTTACAAATATCCCTTGGAAAGTTTTAAGAAATCATAGGGATAGAAATTTGTGTTCTTGCTTATTTCTTTTAGCACTTTAAAATGTAGGAGCACAACTGCGAACAGTGGAGGCTAAATGCATGTGCAGCCCTGTTTTGGTAGAGGTTAGACCTCTAAGTGGATGTTTAGATAGAATGTAGTAACGTGCAGTGTGGAAGGGTGTTGCTTTTGTTTCTTAAGATGTGGTTAAATACAGGATCTCTTAAGAGTGAAAGAATCCTTTAGAAAATAAGGAGAAAACATTTTAATTTTAAATAAGGAAATAGATTTTCACAAGACTGAACAATTTCTTCAATGATAGTGATACTCTTCAATAGTTCACTCTCCAGTCATTCAAGATATTATGGAAGGAAGGGGCAGCTGGCTCAGGCTGTGAAATACTTGCTGAACAACACAATGACCTGTGTTTGGAGTCCCAGAATTCACATAACATCAGGCACAAGTATTTGCAACTGTGACACCTGTGCTTTGGGAACAGAGCCAGGTGGATCTCTGGCGCTATTGACCAGGCAATCTCAACAACCCTGTGTTGTCCTCTTGTCTGCATACACAGGTATATATGTGTTATATGCACATATACATGGTATGCATTGGCCCACATGGAACATACGCTAAATACACACAGACACACAGACATACACACTACCCAGAAGACATTACATAAGGGAGGTACTTAATAACTTTTAAAAAACAAAGTAAAATGGACATAGGTTGCTGAGAGAAAACCTACATGCTTCACTTGGTTATCATACGTTCCAGCACATCTTGTATCACTGTTGTGCACTTTGTACCTATGTGACCAATACTGTAAGTTTTTTCCAAGTCTTTGTGAAATTGGTAGTTTTTCACTTAATATAATTATTTGACCTATGAAAGAAAAAATTCATCTTACCTTACACGAATATAAGAATACCTTTAAAACCACACGAAAATTAGGTCTTTAAGCTACATATGAGATAAAACATAACTTACCCAAAACTTCACTTTAAAAAGGATCCCATTTCCTTGAAGAAAATGACCCAAACCACAGGTCAAAGTAAAGCAAACATATCATATTTTCTACCCGCTCCATGAATGTCATTTAGCTGGTTAATCCTCACAAAACTATAGGTACAAAAGAGGGAGGAAATAGAAGCCCCCCACTATACTTTTCTATTGTATAGCCATTACCAAAGCAAAGACTGTGCAGAAAAGGTACTTGTAGCATCTCAGCTATCAGCTCACCACAGGGACCAATGGCATCTGAAAGAAGCACATCAAACTTTGATTCTTGTACTTTTGCCATAAGTTGTTTGTTCAAAACAGCTTCTTTACAAAGATTTATCAAAAAATCATTAAAGTACCAAAAAACTTTGTCCAGTGAGGGAAAGCATTTAAGACACATATCTTTTGGCACATCATATGTCCACATAGCTACCCATTGTGTGAAAAACTGTTTTACTTCTTTGCTATTGGAGGATGTAGGAAAAATTTCAAATTTAAGGCCTGATGGTTTGTTGTTATCAAGACACTTGGAAAATGAAGGTCTCAAAACAGTCACTTCATGGCCCCTCTCTACAAGTTTGTCCAGTATTATCTTTAAATCATCCAGTGGCTGTATTCCATTGGCCACGCAAACACCTTCCCACAATTCCCAGATCTGAAGTAGCAGTTCATCTGCAGCAGCAGCAGCAGCAGCAGCAGCAGCAAAGCTGGGATCCACTTCACAGACATCCTCCGTAATTCACTGCTTCACTTCACATGCTGTCTACATTTCCTTCTGCGGCTACCTGTGCATTTATTTAAGTAGAAATTAGTGAAGTTGAAATATAACTTGGATTGCTCAAAGCAGGTAATTCAATGACTAAGAAGAAGATGTGATGGAAGAAAATAGAAAGACTAATTTTAATTCTATTTGTATTACAAGTGTGTTTAATGTTTGTTTTATGTGAAGTGCTTTCACTTAGCTAAAAGTCAATGACTTGTACGTTTAAATCATTTTTCCTGTATGATTTTAGTGTAGTAACAATAGTGGTCAGTGAGAGGTTGTCTCTGAATTCTCCTCAACACAGAACCCAAGTTATATTTATTACACCAGAGATCACCACTTCCTGCATTTAATGACTCAAGAAAAAATTTCTAAGTGTTAATAAATATACTTATATATTCAATGAACCTATTTACATAGTTAATGAAGTCGTTATTGTAAATTTGCAATAAAGTATAACCAAAGTATTAACTCCCAGTTTTCTAGAATACTGCATGAGAACCTGTGAATGTATATTATAAAATGTCTACTGTTGAAGTTTATGTTTCTTTTTCTCTAGAGATGGAAAATAGAAGTGATCAGTTTTTGTTCTTAGTTTTAGCAATAATAAATCTTCAAAGAATGTGCTTGCTTTTAGACAATTGATATTCCAATTGGCAATCATTTGTATCTACTGCCCAAGCAAAAATAATTTATTCCTCTCAACCCATACAATTCTAGAAAATGTTAGCAAAAGGGATCTTTCTGATGCAGAAACTCTACCTGTCTGGAAAACATCCCATTAACAATGAATTAAATTACAAAGAGTGGCATAACCAAGAAGGTGTAGGATACCATAAGACACTGGAATAAGGACAGACTTTTCGTGTTCATTAATTGGCAAAATATCTAAATTCTGTGAAATCGAGTACATTAACAAAAGTGACATATAGATTCAACAGGATCTCATCAAACATCAATTTAAAACTTTACATAAAAAGATCTTTCTTAAATTTTACATGAAAGCACAAAGACCCTAAATTTCTAAAGTAATTCTAAATAGAAAGAGCAATTTAGAGGTATTAAAGCACCTGAACTCTGATTATGCCACAGTGCCATAGAAACGAAATCAGTATGATACTGACAAAAAGTGGACATGTAGACCTACAGAGTAAAATAGAGATCTCAGCAAGCCCAAGCAGCCACGCAGTATTCAATGAACATCCCTAAAACATACATGGGAGAAATTATAACCCATTCAGCAAATGAGCTTCAATCATTCATCCTGTTAAAAAACTAACTCAAAGTGCTTCAATGACCATAATTATAAGAGCTGAAAGTATAAAACGGCTACATGAAAACATAGCCAAAACAGTGGACATTATAAGCACAAGGAAGGAATTGTTCACAGATGTCCAATAGCACAGGGAATAATACAGAGATGGGTAATGGACTTACATGAAATTTCATCATCTTCACAGTAAAGGAAACAGTTCCTAGAGTGAAAAGAACACATAATCCTTAAAAAAATCTTTACCAATTGTATATCTTGTATAGGAATAATATCTACCTAATATCTACCTAATAATATCTATCTAGAAAACTTCCAACATTAAACAAATCATTCAATCAATACATGGTCTATTGAACCAAACAAACAGTTCTCAATGGAAAAGATGTAAATTGTCAACAAATATTTTTTAAAAAAACATTTAATATCCTTATCCATCCAGAAAATGCAAATTGGAACTGCTTCAAGATTTAATCTAATATCAGTCAGAATGATATTGTGTAGATGACAAATACCAAGAAATTTTCTGAGGATTTGGAGAAAGAGAAACCATTATACACTTATGGAATGAATGTAAACTGGTGCAACAACTAGGGAAATCAGTGAGGTCAGATATAAAAACTACCAATCTCCCGTATGTCTGGTGGACTCAAAATCAATATTCCCCAGAGAATCTTGCACATCCATGTTTACTCTTGTACTACTTGCTATAGCCGTGATATGAAGACAAACTAGGAATCCATCATCAGAGGAGATTTTTGGAAAGTAGAATACAGACACAACACAGTTTCATCTACCTGGAAGAAATGAATTAATGTCATTTTTAGGAAAATTGATAAGGCTGGGGATTATTATATTAAGGCTCATAAGTCGAATTCAGAAAAATAATATCACGTGGCCTTACTTATGTCATGGCATTCAGGACCACTGGAGAGACCACAGACTCGATTTAGGTTAAATTAGCCAAATTTATTAACTGCAGCTGACTGACAGTCTCTAGATCCAGACAAGAGACAGCAGTAAACCCGTAAGGGAAAAAAGATCATTTAAAGGCAGAAACCACAAGCTGATTCAGCCCTGTGGTATTGATAGCTGCAAGGACAGTGAGATCACATTGACCCTAAAATAAGCAACGTAAGCAAGCTTACAGAAGACAAAACAAGCAATTGTTAGTCCTTTAACAGATGTTTAGAGATCTTGACAGTAATGGGATTTCTGATTATTGTTATTTCAGCATATTACCAAGAAAGACAGGATATTGTTCAGGTTATTTTCCCTTGAGTGGGCAAGGATTATTGAAATCAGGAATTCATTAATTGACTGTAGAAAATGTAATTTAATATATAAAATAAGATGGAATCAAATTTATAATAAGTTTAAAAGTAGAAAGTCTTCATTAATTTCCTGTTTTCTAAGCAAGGTGTTACTGACAAAACCTCAATAGGAATGCTTCAGAAATTGCCAATAAACTGATTAAAAGAGCTATTTATTTCAGCTTACATTAGGCTCCTCCTCATTTCCTGGTTTAAGTATAAAGTTCTGTTGTTTCAGTTTTTTGCTATAATTAACCATTTCACGTATTACTGAAATATTTATGAATGGATACATTGTATTTGTCTATTGATTTCAGTTTGTCTTATATTTTGCAGTCTCCCTGTACGGTGACTAATAATCATTCTGAAGTGTCACCTTATCTGACCTAGAATTTGTGGTTAATTATTACCATTTCATCAAACTTTCACTGACAGTTTTTCTGAGAGTGACAATGAGAAAAGTTATCATGATTCAGCAACTTGAGCAATGACAAGCTTTCCTAACCTCTTTTTATAAAAACAGACCAGCAGAAAAACCCCATCAGAAGAGAGTGCTGTATGTTGTCAGAAATACATGAAATTATGAAAGTGTCATATCCTGAAATATGATTACTTATGTCATTAAGGAGTGAATTTCCACTTCACCACTGTTATATTTTCACATTTATATTGGACAAAGTAAATACACATCATAGTTAAGGCATCAAATTTCTGGCCAGTAAAGTGCTAGTTTGTGGGTGTCCACAGAGAATGATAATATATATGACATATGAAGGGGACAAATGAGTCCAACGTCACAGACCTTCTCTAACCAGGATGGAGGTAACTACTGCTAGAACCAAAGCAAACTCATGTAATCTCTGTGGAAAACAGTCTGCAGAAGTCTTAACTAAAAATGAACCTACCATATGACCCGGTTATATCACTCCTTGTCATATATCCAAAGGACTCATCCTATTGTAGAGACACTTTTAAAACCATCTTTGTTGCTGCTCTTTTCACAATAGCTAAGAGATGGAAGCTATGGGCAGCTGCACTCTCTCTCTGGGCGCAGCCGTATGCTCACTCCCTGCGGGTCCGCAGACTTCCCGGCAGCTGCCTTGGGTCCGCGCCTGGGCTCGGTGGCTCGGGTCCCGCGTCTCTGGGAGTGGTGGTAGCTGATGACTACTGCAGTTTCTCTTGCTGCTGAGCTTTCTCTGCTACTGGAGCGTTTGTAGGAAGCTATGGGCAGCTGCACTCTCTCTCTGGGCGCAGCCGTATGCTCACTCCCTGCGGGTCCGCAGACTTCCCGGCAGCTGCCTTGGGTCCGCGCCTGGGCTCGGTGGCTCGGGTCCCGCGTCTCTGGGAGTGGTGGTAGCTGATGACTACTGCAGTTTCTCTTGCTGCTGAGCTTTCTCTGCTACTGGAGCGTTTGTCCAGTCGAAATTCCATCCCTTAATACACCCATATGCCTTTCCTCAGGATAGTGGGGCTCCTGGCCAGTGA
Organism: Nannospalax galili; assembly: GCF_000622305.1. Taxonomy (NCBI): domain Eukaryota; kingdom Metazoa; phylum Chordata; class Mammalia; order Rodentia; family Spalacidae; genus Nannospalax; species Nannospalax galili. Next base: position 280,639 of record NW_008359121.1, on the reverse strand, counting down.
ACCCCACAGGGAAGAGGCATGAGGACGGCGAAGCTAGAGTATCCGTAGGTCGGTAATGGAAGGTGCTGCCCTCCGGAGGAGTTAGATCGCCGGTACACAAGACTCAAAGGCTCAAGGCTTAGTTCTAGTCTGTACAGCTTTATTATCTGAGACTCAGTTCTCTGATATCTCTGATCTCCCTGAGTTCCTGGTCCCGGTTTCCCTAAATTCTCCTGGCTATTGAGAGAAGACTAAGATTTTTATACCATGGGGGTTGTGGTAAGAGCCTTGGCTGCCAGATGCTTTTGCATGTGAAAAGTGGGCTTCTGCCAGACAGTTGTCTGCTAGGAATTTACAGGAAGGTATGATACCTTTTCAGAGTCAAAGGCCACGTTAATGTTTAGGGCATTCATGGCAGACTCCTCAAAAGGAGAGGCAGGAAAGATGCCGGGAAGCACTTTGTTATGCAAATGGAGCCCGCAGCACATCACGAGCTACAAGAGCTATCTGGTGTGAAGAAGCTTCGACTTTTGCACAACAAAGGTCTCCCAAAAGGAAGCAATCTAAGTGCACCCTGAAGTGACAAGTGGTTAATAAAAATGTGTATATTTACACAATGCAGTTCTATTAAGCACTAAAGAAAGATGAAATAATGAAATTTGCAGGTAAGTGGATGGATCTAGAAACTGTTATACTAAGTGAAGTAACACAGACTCAGAAAAACAAACAACATATGTTCTCCCTCATATGTGGATCCTACCACAAAATCCTTTTAAATTCCAGGATCTTTTAATAAGATGATGATATACAGCAGTTCCTTCTGCATGAAATAACTACCATCATCATGACTTCAGCTGACCCTGATCAGTAAACATTGTCACAATTGGACTTGTTGACAGTTGTCCTCATTCATTAAAGGAGGAACAAGCAGGGTCATTGGACCTCAATACATTATCCAGAAACTCTTCCTAGCCAACTGAATGTAATTTGACCCTAATCACACATGTCCTCCTGGATTTGGGGAGGGCTAAAACACACAGTCTGGGGAAAGTTAGGCAGAGAAGGCATGACCCATACTGGGTAAAGGCTTTCCAGTGTGCATACCCTCAGATCATACATACACCTTAGCAACCCCTCGGTTATCTCGAAGCCTTTGAGAGGGAGCTGACACTGATTCTCATCACTCCAATAGCTATCAAAATACCTGAAAGAAAATCCTGAATCCATCTATCTAGAGTCCAGCCTTGGAAGACAAAAGAAAAATGAGGAAGAACCCAAATGAGGGACACTTTTGGAAGCCCTTGTCAAGAAATCCCAAAGGGCACTACAGTATTGGAGACCAAGATTTGAAGTCTTACATCTGAGCAGCACATTCTGGTTAGGAACAAAATCTTCAATGAAAAATAATTGTCTAAATAACTTTTAATATAGACTTAAGCCTAATGTCTGGGAGGTGTAATCCCTTGCACTCTTAAATAAACTGATGACTTTACTGTTTGGGTATACTTTCCTTTTTGGTGTTTAAGACCATACAGTTGGCCCAAATAAATCAATTTATTTTTAAACTTAAGGTTATTTGAGGATCTGTTCCTCAGGAAACACTTGGGCTTGGGAGGGGCTCCTGGCTCCTTTCTTTTACCAGGTCCATCTATGTGAAGATAAGTCAAAGGTCCTGCTTGACCATGTCTGGCTTCACTTGGAAGCATGAATGAGATGTTTCCTCTGAGTTGACCCTCCTCTTTGTAGATCTGGACACTGGTTCAAGTCTATCTCGTGGGGTCTCCATTGCCTCCCTGAACAAGAAGACAGGTGACTCACCACAGTTACAGGACATTTTGAGAGATGTTCCATAGTCCCCTGGAACTTAGTCGACTTTAGAGGGCAAGGGCAAAAACTGTCCTTAAAGTCCCTCTGACCACATTAGTATAGGCCTCAAAGTATGGCTGTTAAACATCCAATAAGGTTGTTCCACCAGTCTGGTACTTTTAATTATCATGTGCTATGTAGATAAGGCTTGGGTAAAAAAACAAATATTCTCAGATAAACCTTGAATAGACATATATTTTGTTTCATAAACTAGTTGACTAAACTATGACCATAGACATTTTAAGATTATGTGTTTATTATTTTTGTCTCATCCTTTATACATCATAACAAACCTACACAGACCTTCATCACTTGCTTAGGTGTTCTCATCTTTTCTATTTTGGAAAATATCTCCTCTCCCATATCCTTTTAACATCTTTTACATTCTCATTTTCTTCTTTTTTAAATAATTATGAGACACAATAGCATTAACAAATAAATTTTCCATCTGTTCTGAGACTTCTTTTCCTAGGGATGCTAAACAATGCTTATTCACTTTTAAGGTTCTAGTGTCAAGCCAATGTTTGATTAAAGTTTTACTGGGGAACCAATGAATTTATTGAGCTTACTTATTGAGATAACTGAGGGGTTGCTGAGGTGTACATATGACCTGGAGAGCCTTTACCCAGCATGGGTCATGCTTTCTCTTCCTAGCCTTCCCCACATTGTATACTTTAGCCCTCCCCAAATACAGGAGGCCATGTGTTATTAGGGTCAGATTATGTACAGTTGGCTTGGAAGAGTGGCTGTATAATCTGGTGACGGTCTAGTGTCCCTGTTGGCCCTCATTTAATGAATGAACACAACTGTCAACAAGTTCAATTGTAATGATGTTTAGTGATCAGGCACAGCTGAAGTCTTGATGATGGTAGTTATTTCATGCAGAAGGGATTGCTGTAGAGCATCATCTTATTAAAATGACCTAGAATTTAAAAGGATCCACATATGAGGGAGAATATACATCATTTGTTTTTCTGAGTCTGTATTACTTCACTTAGTATAACAGTTTCTAGATCCATCCACTTACCTGCAAATTTCATTATTTCATCTTTTTTTGAGTGCTGAATAGAACTCCATTGTGTAAATATACCACATTTTTGTTAACCACTTGTCAGTTGAAGGGCACTTAAGACTGCTTCCATCTCTTAGCTCTTGTGAAAAGAGCAGCAACAAACATGGTTGTACAAGTTTCTCTACAATAGGATGAGTTCTTTAGGTATATACCAAGGAGTGGTATAACTGGGTCATATGATAGGTTCATTTTTAATTTTTTAAGAATTTTCCACACTGTTTTCCACAGAGGTTACATGAGTTTGCAACCCCACCAGAAGTGACTGAGCGTTCCCCTTTCTCCACATCCTTGCCAGCATTTGGTGTCATTTGTTCTCTTGATCCTAGCCAGTCTGATTGGGGAAAGGTGATACCTTGGGGTGGTTTTAATTTGCATGTCCCTAATTACTAACAATATTGAACACTTTTTGAGAGGTTTCTTAGCCATCTTTATTTCTTCTTTTCAATACTCTCTGTTTAGATCTTTAGCCCATCTTTTAATTGGGTCATTTTGTTTCTCCATTCTTTGTTTTTTGAATTCTTTATATATTATGGATGTTAAACCTCTGTCAGATGTATCACTGGAGAAGCTTTTTTTCCCATTCTGTGGGTTTTCACTTCACTTTTTTGATTGTTTCTTTTGCTGTACAGAAACTTTTTAGTTTAATGGGGTCCCATTTACTATTGCTGATTGCTGATTCCTCAGCAGCTTCTCTGTGATTTAGAAAATCCTTTGCTACACCTATATCTTGTAAGTGACTGCCAATATTTTCTTCTAACAGTTTCAGGGTTTCCAGTTTCAAATTGAGGTATTTAATCCATTTGGAGTTGACTTTTCTGTAAGGTGAAAGATAAGGTTCTAGTTTGATTCTTCTACAGGTGGAGATCCAGTTTTGCCAGCACCATTTGTTGAAGATGCTGTCTTTCCTCCATTTTGTTCTTGACACCTTTGTCAAATATCAGGTGCCCGAAATTGTGTGTACTTGGATTTGGATCTTCAATGATGTTCCACTGATCTATATGTGTCTATTTTTGTGGCAGTGCCATGCTGTTTTTATGACTATAGCTCTGTAGTATACTTTGAAATCAGGTATAGTAATCCACCCAAAGTTGCTCTTTGTGCTTGGGGTTGCTTTGACTATATAGAGTCTTTTGTGCTTCTGTGTGAATTTAAGGCTGGTTATTTCTAATTCTGTGAAGGATGTCATGGGGATTTGGGAGGGATTTCACTGAATCTACATATTGCTTTTGGTAAGATGATCATTTCCACAATATTAATACTTCCAATCCATGGTCATGGGAGGTCCTTCCACCTCCTGGTGTCTCCACAATCGCTTTCTTTAACAATTTAAAATTTTCGTTGTAGAGGTCTTTGATGTCTTTGGTCAGATTTATTCCAAGATATTTTATTTTTGCAGCTATTGTAAATGGTAGCATTTCCCTGTACTCTTTCTCCAATTGTTTGTTATTGGTATATAGAAAGGTTACTGATTTTTGTAGATTGATTTTATAACCTGTCACTATACTGAAAGTGTTGATCAGTTCTAGAAGTTTTCTCTTAGAACTTTTGGGAACTCTTAGGTATAGTGTCATATCATCTGCAAAAAGTGATAGTTTGAGCTCTTCTCTTCCAATTAGTACTCTTTTAATTTCTTTCTCCTGCCCTATTGCTCTACCAAGAATTTCAAGCACTATGTTGAAAAGGAGATAGCAGACATCCTTGTCTGGTTCCTGATTTTAATGGGAATGCTTCCAGTTGTTCTCCATTTAGAATGATGTTGGATGTGGGTTTGTTTTATATGGCTTTAATGATGTTGAGGTATGTTCCCTCCAGTCCAATCCCCTCTAGGACTTTGAACATAAATGCATATTGAATTTTGTCAAAGGCCTTTTCTGCATCTATTGAGATAATCATGTGGTTCTTGTTTTGAGTCCATTTACATGATTTATGACATTTATTGACTTGCGTATATTGAACCATCCCAGCAACTCTGGGATAGAGGCTACTTGATCATGGTAAATGATCTTTTTCATATGTGTCTGCATGAGCTTTGTAAGTATTTTGTTGAGAATTTTTGCAACTATGTTCATTAAGGATATTTGTCTATAGTTTTCATTTTTGGTTGTATCTTTACCTAGTTTGTGTATTAGAGTGATGCTGGCTCCATAGAAGGAATTTGGGAGTTCTCCCTCTGTTTCAATTGTTTTAAATAATTTAAGTAGTTTGGTTGGTGGTCTTCTTTAAATATCTGGTAGAATCTGCTGTAGATCTATCTAGGCCTGGGCTTTTTTTACCTGGGAGGCTTTGTATTACTCTTTCAATTTCCTTATATGTTATGGGTCTGTTTAAACTGTTGATCTCTTCTTGGTTTAACTTTGGAGGCTTTCCCATGATTTCAGAAATCCATCCATTTCTATTAGATTTTCAGATTTAGTAGTGCACAGGTTTTTTTTTTTAATATT
>NW_008359121.1:274475-275210 GCF_000622305.1 Nannospalax galili | reverse complement strand
ATTACATCCCCCTCCTTCTCCTCCTTTGTGCTTCTCTATACCCTCCTTCCTTTCTGTCTTTTGGTTAACTAGGCTAAGGGTCTGTCTATCTTGTTTAGCTTTTCAAAGAACCAGCTCTTAGAGTCACTGAATCTTTGTGTTGTTTTTCTAGTTTCGATTTCATTAATGTATGCTCTGATTTTTGTTATTTCTTCTCTTCTGCTGGATTTGGATTTCATGTTTTCTTGCCCTTCCAGTGTCTTGAGTTCCAGTGTTAGGTCATTTACTTGGGCTTTTTCTAATTTTTTAATGTAGGCACTTAGAGCAATAAACTTCCCTCTCAGGACTGCTTTTAATGTATCCCAGAGGTTGTGTTGGGTTGTGTTGTGGTGTATTGTAATTTTTGTTGAATTCCAGGAATTCTATTTATTTCTTATTTTCTCCTTTGACCCACTCATTTTTCAAGGAGTGTGTTGTTCAATCGCCACAAGTTTGTGTAGTGACTAGTGCTTTGCCCAATGTTGATTTTGAGCTTTATTGCATTGTGGTCCAATACAATTTTCAATTTTTTGTATTTGTTGTGGTTTGTTATGTGGCCCAGTATGTGGTCAATTTTTTTAAAAAATTCAGTTTGGGCTGAGTAGAAAGTATATTCTTTGGTGTTTGGGTGGAATAATCAAAAGAAGTCTGTTAGGTCCATTGCATGTATGGTATCATTTAATTCAGATGTCTTTCTGCTTATTCTTTGTCCAGTTC
>NW_008359121.1:273188-273510 GCF_000622305.1 Nannospalax galili | reverse complement strand
GGCTCCAGGAGCACCGCTTCTGGTCCTGGCCCTGCTCTCATCTCCCTCTACTTCCCTGGTCCTCCAACACCCGCCAGCCTCTTTCTGGGGCTGACAGCCTCTTTCTAGGGCTCCGAGGCTTACCTTTACTCTCTCTGATCCTTTGCATCCAGTACAACCCAGCTACTCAATCCACTCCCTGGGAAATCTTGGGGCTTCTTCACTCCCCATCTGTCTTTGCATCCCTGCGTGGTGCGGCCACGGCCAGGGTCTCAGGTCGATCCAACACCCAAGTTCCTGAGGCCAAAAGCATTCTTAGAAGATTCCAGACCTAAGGAGAAAG
>NW_008359121.1:248521-268073 GCF_000622305.1 Nannospalax galili | reverse complement strand
TACACATAATTTAAAGTAAATTTTTTTTTTGGTCTTTTTGAGACATGAAATAAAGGCACACACAAATTACAAAGTATCAATACTTCATTCTAAGCAAAGTCATAGTACAGATTAGAAATGAATACCTTATTAAGATTGACAGTAGGTAACATGAGTGAAGGAATTCAAGGGCCTTGATTATTGTTTGGGGCTTCCTTTTGAGGGGTTCCAGGGAAAGAAGAGTTTGGCTGCTAAGGGGTGCAGTGAGAGTTTTGATTGACAGATTAAGTAATATAACTTTTTTGTACTGTGCATGCCATTTCTCATAAGGCATTTTATTTTAATCATATGTACACCCAGTTATGGCATAAGATGGTAAATAGGTGATTTGTCAGGAAAGTTCACTTTAAGGGAAAAGCTTGCCTTATTGGGCATGCACCAAAATCAGGCTAGGCTAGATTGGTGTTCACATCTTCATAACTAGAGCATGACTGAATAGACTGTGTCTAAGTCTGATGGTCATTAAGGGGAGGATAAATTTATTCCATTGTTTGAAGTAGGGTATTGAAGGGAATCAAGATTGTGAGGGCCTGTTTATGTTTAGACAACATAGTACTGATATGGAGTTCTAGCATGGACCAAAATGGCTAACAGTAGACATCCAGAGGACTCTGAATCAGCACAAAATGACTGACACTGGATGTCAGGGAACTCCAAAAGTAAACAGTAATATAACCTATTATATAATGAGTTTTGGCAAGGAGCCCTACCTTTGTATGATTTCCAATAAAAAAAAATTCTTGGGGAGTGGAGCTGGAGAGATGACTCAGAAGTTAGGAATACTGGATGTTCTTGCAGAGGATGCTAGTTCAATTCCCAGCACCCATATGGCAGCTACCAACTGACCGTAGCTCCTGTTCCAGGGGCTCCAACACCGTTTCCTGTACTCCACAGTCATGGCATACACAGACAGGTACACTTACATACTTGCAGGCAAAACACTCATGCACATAAAAATAAAAATAATAAATAAAGAAAGAAAGAAAAAAAAATTAAAGTCTTTGGGACCAAGAGCACATGCACTCTCACCCAGAGGCTGCCTGCCTATGCCCTTGCCCAGAGAAAACAAAGCCTGTCTCATTTTCGAGTGACTCCATGATTCTTCTTTAGTCTCCCAGCTCCTCTAGACCCTCCCTCCCTGGCCCCCTAAACTTGGCCTCCACAATTGGCATAGTTGGCAGGATTTCACCCAGTAGAAAGCTAGGATGAAGTGGATAGAATCTTTGTGTTTTTAGAAAGAATCTGGGGGTCTGGCAGATGCCTCATCTGGAGCAGAATGAATGACAACTGGAAAGATTGGCTGGCTGCTCCTGATTGCAGTGAAGGATGGCTATGAAGATTCCCTGCAGTGGGAATCCCAGGTATGCAAGTTGCAAGCCTTGGAGGAGAAGTTAAAATCCTGAGTATGGGATACAAGGTTATTCTTTTGCATGTAGACCCATTATTCCAACACCAGTTTTTCAAAGGAAAAATACTTTATTGAATTGTCTTTACAACCTTCTCAAGTTAATTGACTGCAAATATGAGTCTTATTTTGGAACTCTTAGTTTTATCCTATTGACTTATATTAATTATTAGACAAGTATTCTGTTGAATTAATAAATGAAACTGTGTAGTGAATTTTACAATTCAGAGTGAGAATCTTTCAAGTGAGAATTTTTAACGTTGTTCTCCTTTTACCTCTTTTTTGTCCCACAAAATTTTTTATGGTAAGATTTTCAATTGTTGCAAAAAATGTAACTAGGATTTGGTAGAGATTATATTGATTCAATAGATCAACTTAGAAGTGCTACCATACTGATATTAAATCTTCTAATTGATGAAAAAAAAATTCAGTGTGGTGCTGGGTAGAAAGTGTATTCTTTGGTGCTTATGTGAAATATGAGAAAAGTATCTGTTAGGTCCAATTGATGTATGGTATCTTTTAATTCAGACATGTCTCTGTTAATTCTTTGTCCAAGTGACATGTCTAATCGAGTCATTGGGGTACTGAAGTCCCCTGCTATGACTGAGTGGGGGTTAACCTGCATCTTAAAGTCCTGTAGTGCTGTTATATGAATTTGGGTGCACCAGAGTTTGGTGCATATGTGTTAAGGATTGTAATTTTTTTTGGTTAACTGTTCCTTTGATCAGAACGAAGTGACCCTCCTTATCTCTACAATTAGTTTTACTTGGAAGTCTATTTTGTCAGATATTAGAATTGCAACTGCTGCTTGTTTCTTTGTGCCATTTGCTTAGAATAATCTTTTCCATTCTCTAACCTTAAGGTAGTGCCTGTCCTTGAAGGTGAGACAGGTTTCTTGCAGACAGCAAAGAGATGGATTTTGTTTCTTAATCCATTCACTTAGACTGCGTCTTTTGACTAGGCAGTTCAGTCCATTGATATTTAAGGTTATTATTGAAAGATGTTTATTGATTGCCATCATTTTTATTGCTGTTTGTGTTCTCTAATTTTGTGTTTCCTATATTATACTTTTATTTATTTTCTTTCATTGCCCCTGGGGTATACTTGTTTCTCCCTCTGCTCTCCGTATTGCTTCAAGTATTCTTTGAAGGGCTGGTTTTGTGGATAGGTATTCTTTCAGGCTATTCATGTTGTCCTAGTTTGTTTCTTCATTACTGTGACAAAACACTCTGACCACTACCAACTTGGGAGGAAAGGGTTTATTTAGCTTACATATTCCAGGTCACAGTTCATCCAGGAGCCGAAGGTAGGAACTCAGGGCAGTACCCTTGAGGCTGGAGCTGGAGCACAGGCCACGGAGGAGTGCTGTTTACTGGCTTGCTCCCCTGGCCCCTGCTCAGCCTGCTTTCTTATGCAACACAGACCCACCTGCCCAGGGGTGTCCCCACCCACAGTGGACCGGGCCCTCCCACATCACTCATCAAGAAGATGCCCCTCAGACATGGCCACAGTCCAGTTCAATAGAGGAAATTCCCCAATTGAAGCTCCCTCAACCCAGATGTGTCAAGTTGACACTAAAGCTACCCAGCAAACATGTCATGGAAGATTTTTCTTTCCCCATCAACTATAGTAGACATTTTTGCTGGGTAAAATATTCTGGTTTGGTATCTATTGTCATGTACAACTGGAAATACCTTGGTCCAGGCTCTTCTGGCTTTCTTAGTTTGCATTAATAAGTCAACTGTAATTCTCAGGGGCTCTCATTTGTATGTGACTTGTTGTTTTTCTTTTACTGCTTTCAGTATTCTCTCTTTGTTCTGTACATTTAGTGTCTCTACTGTGATAAGTCATGGGGAGTTTCTTTTCTGATCCTATTTGGAGTTCTATGTTCTTCCTGTATTTGTGTGGGGATGGCTTTACTTAATTTCAACACTATTAACCTGAAATTCTTCTCCTTCCTCTATTCCTATGATCCATAGATTTGGTCTTTTCATGGTGTCCCACATCTCTTGCATATTCCATTCCTGTGTTTTTTCAAATTTTCCATAATCTTTGCTTGAGTGGTCCAGTTCTTCAGCTTTATCCTCCAGTGTTGATATTTTGTTTTCCATTTCATTCATTCTAGCAGTTAGGCTTTCCCCTGTTGTTTCAAGTTGGCTTATTGACTTCTGCACTTCTTCATTTCTGCCTAAGTTTTCTTCAATGTTTCTATCTTTTTTTTTTAATTCATTCAGAAGTTTATCCGTATCTTCCTTTAGTGCTTTGATTTGTTTGTTCATGTGTTCTTTAAATTCTTTGACTTCCTTGATCATGTTTGTGACTGTTCTTTTAAGTTCAGTGTCCTGGGTTATCTCTAGAGGGTTCTCCTTGTAGAACTCTTCTCCAGGATTGGTGGGGTTTGATGCGGACATAGTGTTTTGGCTATTTTATTATTCTTTTGTTGTGATTTTGGCATGTGCATTTCATTTGTTCTTTATGATTCTGATATAAGAATTAAGTTGAAGTATGCTTCTGTTTGTATTATCAGGGTGTCTAGATCCTTTCTTTATCAGTTATGTAAAGCTAGTTGGTACAGGGCTCATGTTCTCTCGGGTTTTAATTTGGAGGGAACTGAGGGATTCATATCAGCTATTCAGGAGCACTCACAGAAGCCCAATTCAGGTTCCTGTCAGGTACACTCAGGCTTCCTTCACCATGTTGAGGCAGGGTCAGGGGCTCTCAAGCAGTCCTTTGCATGCTCAGGCCCTCTGCCAGAGGGAGGCCAGAGGAAGGCCAGAACTTGGTACTCTCTGGCAGTCTGCTGTAATCAGAGCCACCACACTGATAGAGGTCTGAACCCACCCTCTCAGGCTGTCTGCTAGGATCTCAGCCTTAGCCCACCAAAGCCAGATCTACCCTGGGGCCTTGGGAAGGGCCTCATAAAATCACAGGTAGGGGGATGGATATGGTGCAGTTAGGGAAAGTTCATCACTATGTGGAGGCAGGATCAGGGGGCTCTTAGGCTGTCCCCTGCATTCTCAGGCCCTCTGCCAGAGGGAGGCCAGAATTTGGCACTCTCTAGCCATCTGCTCAGATCAGAACTGCTATACCAATGGAAGTTGAAACCCACCCTCTCTGGCTGTCTGCTGGGTCCTCAGCCTAAGCCTACCAAATGCATATCTGCCCTGGGGCCTTGAGAGGGTCCTCATGAAATCCCAAGTAGGAAGATGGGTATGCAGTAAATTTTGGACACTGTTCTGAGTTATGAACTTTTGAATCTAGCTATTTATTTTAGTTTATTACTGAAATGATATTTGTATTAATTATTTGAGAATTTATTCTCTGTAATTCATTTTGGAAACTGTTCTGAGCTATTGTTGCATAGGATTGTTCTCCAGTATACAGACCATGAACAGATGCCATCCTAAACTTGGTTGCACATGCTTGTCTAGGATTATAACACATAAGCTTGCTGACTGTTACACTCCACAAGAAAGAAGGTACAGGGAGAGTCCGCCAGTCTGCTCAACCACTCATTCTGTCTTAGTTGCATGAGAGAGAGGGACTAAGGGTATATAAACTGAGGAAGTCATAGGAAGCTCTCTCTCTCTCTCTCTTTCTCCCTCCCTCCCTCCCTCTCTCTCTCTCTACATTTGTGTAGCTGTGGGGAAGTAATAATCCATTCCTGGATGAAGACGTTCCAGTGGGGACTTAGGAGGGGAGCACCCACACTACTGTAAGTAAGCACTCACCCATTTTTCAGTAAGTAATCCCAATCAACTCACTGGTTTCCTAGACTGTAGTTTGGCTAAATTGTGCCTTGGTTTGTCATAGGGACCAAGGGTCAACATTGTTTATGCCTTCCAGAGAGATTTTAGCTACAGCTGTGAAACTGTGACTTCATGCCCGCCTCACCACTACATGAAGGGCTTTTGTCTGTCTTGAGCAGGTTTTGTGCACGCTGTCAGAACCACTATGAGTTCGTATGTACATCTTCCCTTTTGTGTTCAGAAAAATACTGTTTCATTTTTTCACCCACCATCTCTCTCTTGCAATCATTTTTGCACCCACGTCTTCTGTCATAAATCTGCCATGTTCTCTGGGAGAAGATGAAATGAGATAGGTGTCCTGTTTAGGGTTGAACACTCCCCAATCTCTTATTTTCTGCACCTTGACCTAGTGTGGGTTTCAGTATTAATCACCCATCTACTGCAAAGTAATGCTTCTCTGTCTGGTATGAAGAGATACACTAATTTATAGGTGTAATGATAAGCCATTAGGGGTCGGTTTAATATTCTGTACATTTAGCAAAATAATAATAGTAAGATCTTCCCTGGGGTCTATGACCTATCTAGCCATAGGCTCTTGTCCCCAATAACAGTGCCAGTTATGGGTTCTGTCAATAAGAAAGTAATTGGTTACTTCCATAACATAGTGTTTTATTGTACCACTGGGCGTATCCTCTTGGGCCAATCCTTATTGTAGCTCACAGGGGTCACAGAAGTTGTAGGTCTCAACTCAAAAGAACAAGAAAGGAGAGGAGGCTGGTCTTATACAAAACTTATGTTGAAAAAATAAGCAGGTGTCAGGGAAAAGAAAGAAACTTAGTAAATAAATCATATTTTATCTTATTATAGAATACTAGCAAGATTTTCCTGTACTTGTCATTTGTTGTGAAAATTATCATTTAATGAAATAAAATTAAAACAAAAATAAAGTCTCTAGAATCATTTTCTTTATAATAAGTACAGTTTGCAAAATAAACCTCAGAGAAAAGAAACTACATAAAGAACAGTTTATTTTCTGCCTAAAAAGATAACATTCAATTAGTTGAAAATTAGATTCACATAATGGGTATATTTAAATTTTGTACATCATCTTGGTTTAATTCTGGCAGGTCATTCATATATAGATATTGATACATTTCTTTTAGATTTTCCAGTTTAGTGGAAATATAAGTTTTAAAATATGTCCTTAGAAATCTCTGAATTTCCTCAGTATCTTCATAATGTTTCCTTTTGCATCTCTGACTTTACTAATTAGAGTCCTTTCTCTTTCTTCTGGTTAACTAGGCTAAATGTTTTTCAGTCTTGTTACTATTTTTAAATAACCAACTCTCTGTTTCATTGATTCCTTATATTTTTTTAATTTCTATTTTACTAATTTCAGCCCCTGATTTTATATCTCTCCCCATCTACACTAGACACCTCATCTATGAAAAAAACAGTACAAAGAATAGGTTATCTCTCTTTGAGTTGTTGTACAGTGCAATACCACTGACCATGAAATTTTACAGTCTATTTATATTGTTCTCGGATTCCCTCCAGAACGTGATGGTAAGACCTCATTGCTGATGACAACACATACTTATATAATGAAACAAGGAGAAATCAAGCAGATACTGACCTGGAAACTGTATCCCTACAAACTAGCCTTTACAGTGTTAGAAGGAGCTTTGTTAGAAGTGCCAGAGGACAAAAGTCATTATCATTGTTAACCAGATATGAACCTTGTAATCTATAAAAATGGCTGGACTATGGCAAATAGTGCAATACTGGCATGAATGAAATGGCAGTAACCAACCACCATCTGATTGGATTTAAGGCATGCAGCTCGAGATGGATCCCATATCTGACATCAGTATCAGGGCCAAGGACCTAGGGGAGAACCTGCTGTGAATATTCTAATGCGTAGTAATGAAATGACTCCTGATTATTCATTGTTTTAACTATGGAACAGTGCAGGTCTCAAACCGTATCAGAGAAGATTCTTATAGTAAATACAATTACCACAGAGACCTCTAATTTGTCAGCATGCAGAGAATAAGACACTGCAGAGTATTCAGCCAAAAATGGGACATCTATATTACACTGAGACTTAAGGACTGATCATTGTAGATGAGAGGGAAGAAATATTCTAAGAGTCACAGTTTGTGGGTAACTAAAAGAGAACAATTTACCAGAGAGCAAAGAAGATGTATCTATGAATTGTGGCAGTATGCCCTGCTCAAGCTAAAACCAGACAAAATTGTGACATGGAAGAGGGATGTGAGCAGGAAGCCCCACCCATAAACAAGTAGCTATTGGCATATGATAACTGGTGGGAGAAGAAGAGTCAGTTTCTTTAAGGGTGTGGCCCCTGTTAGTCCACTATGCTCCAGGATTGGTGCCACTCTCAAGATATTTGGGCAATACAAATTGATGTTGAGGGAAAAAAATTAATAAAAAAGAACAAAAAGATGAATGCATAGGAGGATGGGTTGGATCCTGGGAAGGGGTACAATATGATCAAAACATTAATAAAAAGGAAAATAGAGTACTCAGAGTGCACCATGTAGTTCTTAGATTTGTAACCAGACACCAAACTCTACACTTATTTTTATCTAAATAAAGAAATTACTTAATTTTACCTATTTTTTTATTCACATGTAATGACACATACATTTACTGAAAATGTGTTTATATGAACAAAGATAGACATTAAGGCTGAACTATACAAGTACCAGTGAGATGGAAACAAAGTTGAAATAATCTCAAATTTACTTAGAAAATTATAGAATATCCAATGTTATTTGTTTTTTGTTTTTTCACAGACACGATACAGTCTACCATGGAAGGAAGACTATCAGAGTCATGGTACTGGAAGCATGTTACTGGCACTTCTCATTCCTCACTTTCCTGGAAAATAGAGTGATATGGGCTGGAAACAGGGCCAGCATATAACCCATAAGAAATAGCACTGTGATCCTACATCTACCACTTTGTCTCGTGTTGAAAGGATTCCACAGTCTGTAAGAACATCATTAGAAATTGTTAACCAAGCATTTTAAGAAACACATGAGCCTATGTGGAAGGTCTCCAGCCAAACCATGACAAAATCTTTTGGTACAACCTTCTTTCCTCCTCTATGTTCACTGTTTATTAATATGAAAACCCCAGTCAGCTTTGTGCTCATGGTGTTGAACTCAGTTTTTACTGAAGTCTATCCATAATTGAATAGTCTAAATAAAGTCTGCTTGCGGCAGTTAACAAACATAAGCATCTGGTCTTCTTAGATTGATTAAACAAAAACAAACTACAAAACAGCCCATTTGATTTTAAATTTTCAAACATAATTTTTCTGAAATTTACAATAAGAATATTAGGCTTTTTAAAGTTCTCAGTGGAACAAATTAGTGCTTAAGTGATTCTGATGCTCAATTATGATGGTGTACTTATGTCAGCAGTAAATAAATTAGTTGATTAATTCTATAATCACAATTATACATTGTTAATGTTTAGCTAAGATTAAGATATATGTAATTCAGAAATTCAAAGATCTTATGAAATGTGGAGGATAGCCTTGCCACATCTTGATCTATAGTGTTTGAATTAAATGGAATAGCCTTACCTAACACACCCTTTGATTATGCCATTATATCTCAAAGTGCTCTGCTCCCACTTTTCTCTTCCTTGCAAACATGGTTTTCTAACAAATAAGGAATACTTAATGTTAAGCAAAGTAATGGTTTCCAGAGAGGCCACAAGAAGGTCAGTCACACCAAAGAGTGGCACTACATAGAGAAAGAAGTTATAGGAGAATGACTCAGGGCCTGATTCCACTGTGGTGCACGATAAACTGGATCCAGATTATTTCATCAAAGGGCTTCATGAGCTGGTTTTCATGAGTGGCCAGTGTACACATAGTTTTCTCATCATAGTTGATGGCAAAACACATTAACTTAGAGAAGTAAGGAAGAAAGATTTTATTGCATATTTTTGTGAACTCATATATATGAATTAAAATTAGAAAGAAAATAATTTACTTTTCCACTGTATTATAAATAGGTTTTTAATACAGAATTTGGAAAAGCAAAACTAAAAGCTAGGAGAACACAAATAGTTCTAAGTTAGAGACTGGAATGTGTTAAAATTCAATGGCAATACAAACAGAAGAAATTATCATTTCAAGATGTAATGTTGAATTATCCAGTAAACAATATTAAAGGCAATGATATACAAAGTTCAAAATAATATGATAATTTACAGATAAAAGCAAGTCCATTTCAACGTTGGTGTACATGTTTGGACAAGTTGATAAATAATTTAAATTTATCATCAAATGGATACTCAAAATTTATCTAAGAATTACTCATTAAAATTGTGAAAGCAAGTTGCTTTTCCATAATCCTGATTCTGACAGTCATTATCATGTTAACAATTTAGAACCTGGTCATTCATTCTGAATACAATTGCATAAATATAGTAACGTCCTTCTCTGATAATTATGAATAAGCAAATTATTTGAAAGCTTTAAAATATTATAGCTAGTGGCCATTTTTAACTTGTTATTAATATTTCTTGTTAGTATTGTGATTTTAGATTCTGAGGAATGCTCTGTACTTAACACAGAGATAGTGATGCTGTGAGTCTTTCTTTTGACATGATTTGCTTATACACTAATTGATAAGGCATAAGCATGCATGTATACAAATGTCTTTTCAAGTCCCAAACCCAACCTACTATGGTGTAGATAAATTGTAATGGAGGTAATTTATGTTATTTTAAAAGTACAGGAGGATTGTGCTTTGGGGGGAGTGTGCTGATCTTGATATATTTTTATTGTATAAAATGGAAATCTGAAGCAATAAAGTTATAAAATATACTCAAAAAGCTCTTGCCTGCACCAATGCCCCGATGAATATTCCATATATTTTCATCTAGAAGTTTCAGGGTTTCCAGTTTTATATTAAAATCTTAGACCCATCTAATTGATTTTCATATAACCTGAGTTATGGGACTGTGATGTCATTCTTCTGTTTGTGGACATTCAGTTTTGCCAGGATCATTTATTGAATAGGCTATCTTTTTCTCCACTGTATATTTTACTTCCTTTGTCCAGAATTACATGAGGATAGCTTTGTTGCTTTATTTCTGGATCCTCTCTTCTGGTACATTGGTCTACTTGTCTGTTTTTTATTCCAATACCAGGCTGCATTTTTCACTATAGCTCTATAGTATAATTTGAGGTCTGATATTTTGATGTCTCCAGTTGTGTTCTAAATACTTAGGATTGCCTTGGATATTGGGGTCTGTTGTATTTTAATATGAATATAGTTATTTTTCAATAGCATATATATCCATAATATAAAGGCCATATATTTTTTCAAAAATAGTGAATAAGCTCTCTCTGAAGAGGCTCATTACAATAATATTAAAATGTTAAGTGTTATTTATGGTATTACTTCCAATCTACTCCTCGTGTTGTGTGGTTAGTATCTCCTAAGGGCCCATGTTTAAAAATTTTAGTGTGCAGCTTGATGCCCACTGGAATGTTATGGAGTCTTAGGAAATAATTCAGAGTAGGAGAAAGCAAGTTAGGTCACTTGGTTATGCCACTGAAACTCATATGAAGATCTCAATGTTTTCTTTCTCACTTTATATTTTTTTCACTGGTTGACATGAAATGATCCACTCTCTTTCATAAAGTTCTGTCACATTTCTGACTCAAAAGCAGCAGGTTTTAACAAGCTCTGGCTTAAACTTTTGAAATTATGTGTCAAAGGTGCCAAATAAATACATTGGAAAAAGGACAGCATTTTCAAGGATGGTGCTAGACAAACAGGATAAACACATGTTTAGGAATGACACTAAATCTTTCTCTCTTACCCTATACAAATAGCAATTTGAAATTGATCAAAGAACTCAACACAAAATCTGAAATTCTTAAACAGATAGAGAAAAATGTAGAGAATATTATACAAGATGTAGGCCTGGGGAAGGACTTTCCACACTCGACAAGTTGATCAGGAAACAAGGCCAATAATTGACAAATGGTACCTCATTAGATTAAAATTCTTTTCTACAGCAAAGGAAACTGTTAATCAAGGGAAGAAGCAACCCAAAGAATGGGAGAAAGTATTTGCAAGCTATTCATTTGACAGAAAAAGAATATCTGGAATACACAATGAACTAAAAAAAAATCTAAGCATTGTGAAGGAAAACTACCGTATCAAAAATATGCTATAGAATTGCACAGACAGCTCTCAAAAGAAGAAATACAAATGGCTAATACGCATGTTAAAACATGTTCCTCATCATTAACCATGAAAGAAATGCACATTAAAACTACTTTGAGATTCCATATAACCCCAATGAGAGTTAATATCAAGAATTCAAATATCAACAAATGATGAAGATGATATGAGGAAAGACAAAACTTTACTCACTGTTAGTCAGTATATAACTGTTGTTGAAATCACTCTGGAGGCTATTCATATAGGTAGAACTAGAACTATCATATGACTGAGCTATACCACTCTTGAACATATTTCTTAACTCTTTCCTACCAAAGAGATATTTGCTCAAACATGTTTATTGCCACTCTATTTGCAATAAGTAGGTGATGGCATGAGTCTAGGTACCTATCAATGGTAAATGAATAATGAAAATGTGATACCTTTACACAATGGAATTTTTTCAGCTATAAAAAGAAATGAAATTACAAAATTTGAAGATAAATGGCCAAAATATGGAAAATAATAGTGAGGTAACTCGGGCCCAGAAACACAAATGCTTCATTTCCTCTCTCATATATGGATACTACTTTTGGATACTTTATATCTGCTCATTTAATTTTGGAGTACCTGTAGAGGTGAGGAAAAGAAGAAATGGGACACTGGGATGGAGGATGCCTTAAGAGAGGGGAGATAAGAGAACAAAGGCCATATTAAAACAGAAAGAAGCAAATACTGAAGTTATAAAGTGTAAGAATAAAGTAAAAATTTTGAGGTGTGTGGTGAGGATGCCTTAATCGGGGGTGGGGAGGGGATGCTGTCAGAGAACAGAAGTGATACAAAATCAAAGGGAAAACCAGAATTGTAAGGTTTAAGTAGGGGTAAGGTAGGAGTCTTGAGGAAGTGAGGGGGGGAAGAAGTGTTAACCTAAATGAAGGATTATGAAACAGTCATACAGAGAATACGAATCCTTCTTCTTTCAGTAGTCACCCTAAACTGTAGACCTACAGTCGATCAATGCTTCTGAGGATTAGACAATCACTTTTTCTCGGATGGAGCTAACAGGTTATCCAATCCCAAGTAATGAGCACTAAGTCCTAAACACATGTGCATATAAATAACCATAAATATACTAAGTTGCATATACATGTATGTATTTATATATATTCATATGTATATTGTATGCATGCTTGTGAATTGTGCATGTATATGCACATATATATGAGTCACATTGAATGCAATGATCTACCTGAAGAATTAATCATATATGCACGGTCTGCCAATTAAAAGAGGATATTGATGGAAACATAAAATTCCCAGATGCTTTTTCTATCCTCTCTAAGGTACTAGAGAAATACACTGATTCAGTAAGTACAGGTAGAGGAGGGTACTAGCTACCACATATAGGAAACCTCCTAAGTCTAACAGCATAGTAAAAACAAACCCAAAAACTATAGTGAGCCTAAGACCTCTCACTTGGGTTTTATTTGTGCCTGCAAGCAACCTCCAATCCAATATGCTCACAAATTAGACAGTTTCCATGCACTCAGTGAGGGTTCAGTGATTTTAATCAGCATGTGATTCAAATTTCTATCTTTTCCGAGCATTGTGGGTTTGTTTCATTGTTGACAAATAATATGTGTACACCTCAAATATTTTTCCTTTGCCATTTGTCAATGTAAAAAGACAAGTTTACATACGTTCTGCACTATTTCTCAAGCAAATTAGTAAAACAAATATGAAAACCCATTCCTAATCATATTACACAAGGAAATTTAACTTTCTTTCATTAGGTTAGTCTTCTCCAATGCAATTCTGTCCAAAATTTGTATGTACAAAAGGGTGAGTTTCACAAGTTAGAACTGTAATCTCCAGAGATTTTTGAAGGATTTATTTGGGACCATGAGGAGTGAAGAAGAGACTGAAGAGGACGGTAAGAATGGGTTGAACTCCATGTTCTCTAAAAGCCTTTATAGCTTCAATTACAGTATTTTCAGTGATGAGAATTGGATACATCAGAAGAAAGTTTCTGACTTGAATTTCTTAAGGGGATCTTGGCATAAAGTATTTCGGCTCCTTGTGTCCTCTCACCACTTTCAATTGGGATATTTCCAGAGCCTACAAGAGTCTCATAAGTCTAGTCTCACAGCCACACCACTTATTATTCAGACCCTAGATTTCATTTTTTAAATTTCAATCCTTCATACCTATGGAAAAGTTACTGTGTATTCTTTATGTGATAGCTGTTTAAATCCCTCTTCAAGTCTGTTCAGAGGGACAAAGAAGAATGAGGAGAATGGAGGGAACCTGGAAAGTTTCATCCCTCCACAAAGAGATATTAACCACAGGAACTAGGAAAGGACCAGAAATGTGTCTCATCACATGACTCCCCTTCTGTATAGAATCCAAAAAGTGAGAGATTACTCTCATCCCCAAGGCCACTTTGAACAAGTCAAACACAACAGCCTACAGGAATTTTACTTCTAGTTCCCGTCTACTCTTTGCAGACCCTACATTCCCCTTCCACGTCAGCTCTAGAACTACTTGTCAAATGCAAAGAAGTAAAAGCAAGATAAAAATTTCATTGTAAGTTTTCCCCAGAGGCATCGGGCACAGGAGTCATACCAACTCAATCAGACAAGGGTCCAGAGTGGAAAGAGGGAAATGGGTGGTCAGCCAGCCCTAGTCTGGGAAATGTTGGAGACTGATTACTACTAGATGAGGGAGAATATGTCTTACATACAATCTCTGGAAGGGGTGATTTGGACTCTGGTGGATGAATTTGCACCATGGTCATCTGGATACCGATTCTTGACTGGATAGGACTTGATGTGTATGACGGAATCCATGAGTGGCAAAATGCATGAGGTCCAAAGGTGGGAGTACATGGGTTGGGGAGAGCTCTAAATTTGATTAAGAACTGTTATATGAAATGTACAAAAGTCAATAAAAATTTTAAAAATAGTTCCTAGAGCATGGGATTTCAAATTGCTGTACAAAATGCCTGACTTTTTATTTTAATCCCCAATTTATTTTATGTGTTGTAAATGGAAAATAATTAAAGATATACATATACTTATGTGTATGAAAATAAATTTTTTGTATGTATGAATATTGTTATATGACAAGGAGTGGTATGACCAGATCATATGGTGGATTTTCCTTTAGTTTTTTAAGAGTTCTCCATACTGATTTACATATTGGTTGCACTGTTTCCTTATGGTCATCCAGCACCCCTGGCTCTTATAATCTTTCTGCATTCTCTTCTGCAATGAGCCTTAAGCTTTAGGAGGTAGAAGTTTGATATATGTCTTACTCATGGCAAATTGCTCTGTAGCATCTTGCTCTCTGTATGTTGGCCAGTTGTGTGTTTCTGTGTTAATCTCAATCTGTTGCATAGGAAACTTCTCTGGTGAGAGTTGAGAGATCCATTAATTTATGGTTATAACAATAAGCCATTAGAAATCTAATACTCTAATAGAAAACTGGTATTACTGGAATTACAATCTTCCCTATGCCTGTGACCTGTCTAGTTTCAGGTTCCTAGGTTGAATATCAGTGTCAGGTATGGGCCCCATTCTTAATTCCAACTAGAAAGCGATTGGTTCCTCACATTACATTCTTGCCATTATTATCCCGTTGGATATATCTTTCAACCCCAGTTGTAGTTCACAGGTTTCAAAACTGGATAAGGTTGATTATTGTTTTCTCTTCCTTCTGGTATCATTCATAGAACCTTCTGACACTATGAAAGCTGAGAAGTAGAGATGAGGTTTTGAAGTCACTAACAGCTCGATGTCCCTTGTTTGCTCTACTGCTCATATATGTAGTGTCTTCAGCAATAGGGTCTTACTATGTTATTCTTGTCAGTAACCAAGAATGGGGGCAATGACCAGTACTGTTTAAGTGTCTATGGGACTCTTGTTAGTAGCTTCAAGAACAGGAGTCCATTGGTGTCATTGGGGTTTTACTGTTTTGGCATTTAGTGTCTAGTAGGGGTAATGTTCATGTATTATGAGTAACTCCTTTTTATTCTCTTCTTATACTTTATATGCATATTTTAACTAGCTTCTAAAATGGTAGGTTTCCATATAAATTTTTAAAGGATTTAATATTGGTTATTTCTCCCTATAGTCCCCTCTGCAATTCTCTCCCATTCCCCAATAAATTTAACCCTTCCTACTTTAATATTTAATTTCTTCCATTAATATCACTTCATTATATTTTTAATTCTTTATTTAATCACCACATACTTAGAAGAAGGATTTCATTAGATCAGCATTGACATAGTCAATAACAATTTTCTGAGCTAGGCAGCATCTGTTAGAAAATTGGATGTACATTTTTAGGTTTACAATCAAATTATTGCAGTTATACAATATTGTACTCAGTATAAACCCTATAAGACATAAAATTAAATGAGGTTTTAACCTGCGACTGACATTAAGATGTCTGCACATGTGTTTCTAATCTCTATATAACAGATTATTACTAGACACAGTCAGTTACTTTCTGAGCTCCTTGGCATCTGAGCATGGATATAAAGTCATAAGGTAGATTTCAATGATAATGTTTTTCACGTATACTAATTATTAAGGAGCAACTTTTTATTCTTTAAAGAATTATTGTTTTTTTAATTGTTATACTTTTTAATTTTTAATAGCTACATGATTAAAAGCTTTTCACTACAGCTTTAACATATTCAATAACACACTCTAGAGTAAAAGTACATCTCATTCACAAGTGGGTGCAAGTTTCTAGGTTCACAGTTGAATTAATATAGTTATATATTATTGAACTCATTATAAGCCTTATAAGTCATAAAATTGGATGAGTTTTTAACTTTTAAAAAAGATCTCCATTTCATTTTAGAATATATTGTTCCTTGCAGACAGACTCATTGTTTTGGCTACTAACACTGAGATGTTGGTGCTTGCATCGCTAATCTGTATGTATCTGATTATTACTAGCCATAAACGGTTGCACTTGCGTCCTTGGTGCCTGTAAATGTCTATAAAGTCATTGGGCAGATTTCAATGGTGTTGTTTATCACCTCTACTAATTAGCATGATGTAAATTTCCATGCTTCCTCCACAAATATAATTTTTTTTAATTTCTTGATTTTTTTTTCTGTGTGTGTATATTACAACATCCCAAACCATCTCATTATACTATATACCCACTTCCCAGATAGCACCCTCCCATAGCCTCCCGCCCCAACTAGAAACTAGAGCCCTTATACTCTGATATCCCTGCTACTGTCTGCTGTGTTGTCTGCACGCCCAGCCATTCGCCATTACTTGCCCTTCTGGTGAATCTAGTCAGCCTATCAGAAGTCTTTGTTTTAGGAGGGTCAGCTGTTCCTCATCTAGCAGTAATCAGTTGTCAATATTCCTTTAGATAAGATTGGGGTCTGATGTTCATTTTCCCAGTTTTATGCTGGGTTACTCTCTGGGAGTCCCTTTGGACACCCTGGCCAACAAATAAAAAGAAGGTATCGCCTGTCTGGCATTGTTGTTTGTTGTGTAGCCTTTAGCTATACATATGGACTCTTAAGAAATTATATTGGCCCCTTAAATCTTTGGTTACACTTTCCTTTTGGGTGTTTAAGGCCATACAGAGGGTCCAGATAAAACAATTTATTTTCCCTCTTAAGGTCATATGAGGATCTGTTCCTCAGGGGTCACATGGATTTGGGAGGAGCCCCTGGCTCCTTTCTTTTCTTTTACCAGTTCCACCTATGTGAAGATAAGTCAAAGGTCCTGCTCATCCATGGCTGGCTTCGCTTGGAAGCATGAGGAAATGATGGACTCCCCTCTGTGTTGACCCTCCTCTTGTAGACTGGATGCTGGATCAAGTCGATCTGGTGGGATCTCTTCGGCCTCCTTTATCAAGAGGACAGGTGACCCACCACCATTATAGAACATTTTGAGGGATGCCCATAGTCCCCCAGAACTAGTTGACCTAGGAAGGCATGGAGCAAAAAGTGTCCTTTATGTCCCTCTGACAAAATTATTATAGGCCTCAAAGTATGTCTGTTAAACACCCCAAAAGAGTTAGTTTCACCAGTCTGGTATTTTTAATTACTGTGGGTCATGTAGATAAATCTTGGGCAAAGACCAATTGTTCTCAGATAAACCTTACCTAGACATATATTTCATCATCTACTATGTATAATTTGTCAGTAGGTTGTAGGAGTAATATGGTTCTCTCTGTTTTTCAAAACTAGCTAGGCATTGTTTATCTCTGACATTGTCTAACCCCTCCATCATGGTTTTCCCACTTAAGGTGCCCCCATATCCCCCCTTTCTCCCTTACTAATACCCTTCTTCTATGGTCCCACCTCTCTTGAGCTCCTTTCCCTTTATCCCCTAGGTTCCTTGTATACACTTACCTCCCCCCTCCCTTAAACTAAGTGAATTTTTATCCATATCTAGCTTATTAAGGCCTGTTTCCTACTGTTCTCTTTCAGATTATTTCTTTTCCTTTACCTCCCTGTTTCCTTTCCATTATCCTGGTTCCTGTAGTTATGTCTGGTTGCATACTTATTTATCAGAGTTTGGTTCTAGGATCCAAATATGAGGGAGAACATATGTCGATTTTTTTTCTGAGTCTGAGTTACTTCACTTACTATAACAGTTTCTAGTTCCATCCCTTTACCTGCAAATTTCATGATTTCGTCTTTCTTTACTGCTGAGTAAAACTCCATTGTATAAATGAACCACATTTTCATTATCCACTAATCAATTGAGGGACACTTAAGTTGTTTCCATGTCTAAGCTACTGTGAAAAGAGCAGCAACAAACATGGATGTACATGTGTCTTTGCAACAGGATCAGTTCTTTGGGTATATGCCAAGTAGTAGTATAACTGCGTCAAATGGTAGTTCATTTGTACTTTTTTAAGAGTTCTCCACACTGTTTCCCATAGGGGTTGAACGAGTTTGCAGCCTGACCAGCAGTGGATGAGTGTTTCCTTTTCCCCACATCCTCTCCAACATTCGGTATCATTTGTTTTCTTGATCTTAGCCAGTCTTATTGGGGGAAGATGAAATCCTAGAGTGGTTTTAATTTGCATTTCCCTAATTATTAGTGATGTTGAAAATCTTTTATGATGCTTCCTAGCCATCTTTAGACCATTTTTAATTGGGTTGCTTCTTGTCTTGGTTCTCTGTTTTTTGAGTTGTTATATATTCTGGTTATTAAACCTCTGATCTGTCGCTGGTGAAGATTTTCTCCCTTTTTGTTGGTTTTCTGTTTGCTTCCTTGGTTGTCTCCTTTGATGTGCAGAATCTTTTAAGTTTAATGAGGTCCCATTTGTTAATTCTTTCCCTTGTTTCCTGAGCAATTGATGTCCGGTTTAGATAATCCTTTCTTACACCTATATCTTGTAGGTTTTCCCCAATGTTTTCTTCTAATAATTTCAGCATTTCAGTCTTTACATTGAGGTCTTTGATCCATTTGGAATTGACTTCTGTGCAGGGTGAAAGATAGGGGTTTAGTTTCATTCTTCTACAAGTGGAGGTCTAGTTTTGCCAGAACCATTTAATGAACATGCTGTCTTTCCTCCAGTTAATGTTCTTGGCCCCTTTTTCAAATATCAGGTGGCTGAAACTGCACTTGCTCATATTTGGGTCTTCAATTTTGTTCCATTTGTCTGTGGGTCTATTTTTGTGCCAGTACCATGTTGTTTTATGACTATAGCTCTGTAATACATCTTTAAATATGGTTTAGTAATCCCCCCAGCATTGCTCTTAGTGCTCAGGGTTGTTTTGTCTATCCAAGGTCTTTTGTGCTTCCATATGAATCTTAGGATGTTTTTTTCCAATTCTGTGAAAAACGTCATGGGGACGTCATGACTTTTGGTAGGATGGTCATTTTCACAATATTAATTCTTCTAATCCATGAGTATAGGAGGTCCTTATATCTTCTGATGTCTTCCTCAATTTCTTATTTTTTAGATGAAAATTTTTCATTGTAGAGCTCTTTAATGTCTTTGGTCAGGTTTATTCCAAGATATTTTAATTTTTTGCAGCTATTATGAAGGGGGAGTGTTTCCATGTGCTCTTTCTCTGATTGCTTGTTATTGGCATATGGAAAGGCTATAGGCTTTTGTAGGGTACTTTTGTAACCTGC
>NW_008359121.1:246349-247747 GCF_000622305.1 Nannospalax galili | reverse complement strand
TCTTGTTTATCTTTTCAAAGAACCAGCTCTTGGAATTATTGATTCTTTGTATTGTTTCCTTTGTTTCAATTTCATTAATTTCTGCCCTGATTTTTGTTATTTCTTCTTGTCTGCTGGGTTGGGGTATCTTTTGTTGTTGCTTTTCAAGTGTATTGAGTTGCAATATTGTCATTTATTTGTGTTCTTTCCAATTTTTTTATGTAGGCACTTAGAACTATAAACTTTCCACTAAGGACTGCTTTCAGTGTGTACCAGAGGTTTTGGCACGTTGTATTGTCCTTTTCATTTAATTCCAGGAATACTTTTATTTCTTTCTTAATTTCTCTTTTGACCCATTCATCATTCAGGAGTGTGTTGTTTAACCTCCATGTGTTCATGCGGTGATTAGGGCTTCTTCCGGTGTTGATTGTAAGCTTTTTTGCATTGTGGTCTATCAGAATGCATGGAATTATTTCAATCTTTCTGTATTTTTAAGGTTTGTTTTATGCCCCAGTATATAGCCGATTTTGGAGAAGGTTCATGGGGTACTGAGTAGAAAGTATGTCCTTTGATGCTTGGGTGGAATACTCCATAGATGTCTGTTAAGTCCATTTGATATGTGGTATTGTTTATTTCAGATGTCTCTCTGTTAACTCTGCTCTGTTCATCTATCTAATGGAGACACTGGGGTATTGAAGTCACCTACTGTTAATGAGTTGTAGTTAATCTGGGTCTTAAAGTTCTGTAGTATTGTTTTGATAAAGATGGGTGCACCAGAGTTTGGTGAATATATGTTCATGATTGTAATATCTTCTTGATTCATTGTTCCTTTGATCAAAATGAAGTAGCCCTCTTTGTCTCTTCTGATTAGTTTTAGTTTAAAGTCTATTTTGTCAGATATTAGAATTGCTATGCCTGCTTTTTCCTAGTGCCATTTGCTTAGTAAATTTTTTTCCATCCTTTCACTTTGAATAGTGTCTCTCCTTGAAAGTGAGATGAGTTTCTTGTAGACAACAAAAAGATGGGTTTCGTTTCTTAATCCATTTACCTAGTCTGTCTTTTGACTGGGGAGGTCAGTCAGTTAATATTTAAAGTTATTAATGAAAGATGAGTATTGAATCCTGTCATTTTTATTTCTGTTTACATTCTTGATATAGCTGTATTTTTCCACACTTATACCTTCATTGGATTTCTTTCTGCAACCCCTTGGGTATAGTCATTCCTTTCTTCAGCTCTTTGTATTGCTTCCAGAACTCTCTGAAGAGCTGGTTTTGTGGACATGAATCCCTTCAGCCTATTTATGTCATGGAAGATTTTTCTTTCTCCTTCAACTATAATAGACATTTTGGCTAGGTAGAGTAATCTGGGTTGGCATCTCTGGTCATTTAAAACTGGGAATACTTTGGTCCAGGCTCTTCT
>NW_008359121.1:237650-246234 GCF_000622305.1 Nannospalax galili | reverse complement strand
AGTACCATCTCTTTGTTCTGTACATTTATTTTTTTTTACTATGATATAGCCTGAGGACTTTCTGTTCTGATCATGTCTTAATGGTGTTCTCTGTGCTTCTTGAATCTCTGTATCTTTCCTTGATTCAGGGAAGTTTTCATCTATAATCCTGTTGAATGAAGACCTGTTCAATGCCATTGGTTTGAGTTTCTTCTCCTTCCTATATGCCCATAATATGTAGATTTGGTCATTTCATGTTGTCCCACATTTCACAAGTATGTCATTCCTGTGGGTTTTTTTGAATTTTGCATAGTCTTTGCTTAAGGAGTCCAGATCTTCAACTTTATCTTCCAGTCTTGATATTCTGTGTTCCATTTCATTCATCCTATTGGTGAGGCTTTCTCCTGTCATTTCTAATTGGCTTACTGAGTATTTCACTTCCTTCTTCATTTCAGCCTGAGTATTATTCCATATTTCTAACTCTTTTCTGAATTCATTCAGAAGTTTATCCCTATCTTCATTTAGTTGTTTGATTTCTTTTTGTGTGTGTTCTTTAAATTCACTGAATTCTTTTATCATATTTATAATTGTTCTTTTGAGATCCATGTCCTGCATTATCTCTAGGGGATTCTCATTGTACTCCTCTAGAGGACTATTAGTATTTGGTGGGGATGTGTTATTTTGGTTTTTCATGTTTTTCCTCTGTGATTTTGACATGTGGATTTCTTTTGTAGTTTCTGATTCTTGTGTGAGATTCAAGCCTTCAAGTTTATGCCTGTTTCTTTTTGTGAACTTTATGCATCTTTGTGATTTACTTTTTGGGCATGAAAAGCTGTTTCATCTAAGCTTCCAGTTCTCTCTTTTGATTTTATATTGGAGTGGCCAGATTGCTTTTGTCTTCAGGAGTTCCCACAGGGACCCAAGTCAGATGAGGGTCAGATGCTTTCAGGCTTTCTCCTAAGGTCTGGATCCCTCCAGGAACGATTTTGCCCTCAGGAATTTGGAGGTTGGACTGGCCTGGAAGTCTGGCCCAAGAACAATGCTGGTCTAGAGCAGGTGGTGGCTGTGCCATGCAGAGATGCAAAGGCAAATGGGGCAGGAAGTGGCCCCAAGGGGCACTGAGGAGCTGTGTTGGTCTGGATGCAAAGGATCAGGAAGAGGAATGATCAGCCCAACCTGGGCGACCCAGAAAGAGGCTGGCAGGTGGTACAGGCACAGGGAAGCAGAGGGAGATGAGAGCAGGGCCAGGCCCAGAAGCAGTGCTCCTGAGGACCAGAGAAGGCACTATGTTGGCCTGGATGAAAAGGATCAGGAAGCAGTATTGGTTCTCCAGGTGTCTGGGGCCCCAAGACAAGGAATGGGACAGTACCCAAACTAAGAGGCGAGACCAACCAGGGAGATGGGAGGGTGAATGAGGCTGGGGGAGTCAAGGTGCTGAAGGCGCGATGGACTTACCCTGGAGAGAGGCCTGCAGGTAGGAGAGAGGCCTGCTTCTGGTCCTGCAGGCCCAGGGAAGCAGAGGCAATATCACTTCATTCTAACACCCCACCCAAGAAGCCTACCCCTCAACCCTTTTCAGTGTTCATTTAGCCAGAAGATCTGAGAATATAGAGTTCAGCCATCACTATAGTATGCTAATTCATCTGTAAGAGTTTTGCAGGTTTGTTGGTATGGCCAATACAATTAAGCTATTGGATGAATTCAAATATAATATATTGGATCAATTTTTAAGACAGCAGATGAGGTGACAATTCAGTTTTGTTTTCCTATTTTTATGATCTGAATAAATTGTTTTAAATCAAACAAGATGAAGTTGGTGAGTTTTTCACAATGTAGATTGACACCTTGGTCTATGATCTCTCAAAAGATGCATATTGACTATATATTTCACTGTTGAAAAAAAGTTTGAGACTATTCTGATTTTTATGACTAACTCTAAGGATCAAGTATTAACCAAGATGACAAAACTACAAGAATCAAAGTTTGATGTTTTTGCAAGTGTTGCTGATCCCTCTGGTGAACCAATATGTGAGATACTTAAATGCTTCCTCTGTGTAGCCTCCTGTTCTTTGCTAACTACACACTGGAAAATTATAGTGCAGGACTTTCACTTCCTCCTTTCTATGTACTACTGATTGCTATGTTATACTTACAAAGTTCAATGGAATATACGGAAAGGATAAGAAATTTAGTATACAGTTTTTGTTTTAATTCTGGTTCCAAGGATTTAGAAGCTAGATGAGTTTTAAAGTAATATTTCATAGGAATAATAAAATTTGCTTTCATATTATAAATAATTTAAGCCAGTAAATTTGAAGCATATCCCACCGAAGATGACTATAATGTATTGATAGGGCAAATATAAAAGTTTTGTATCAAAGGGGGAAATGGGAAAAATAGGGGGATTTAACTGGGAAGGGAGGAGGAAAGGTTATATCAGGAACCATGGGGGTTAAGGGAAAGAAGCTGAAGAGATGGGAGCTAATAGCTGATAGGTATTAGCAATGGAGAAATAGGAGAAAATGGGAAGTACTCTAACAGGGGAGGGAGGAGGGACGTTTAGACATGGAGAGAGAGAGGAAAGATAAGTAATACTTAAGTGTAAAAAAGGAGAGGGAAACAGAGTAGTTAAAAAATACAGAAAATTACATATTCAATATATGTATATTAGTACATGTTTATAGGTAAAGTCTATATAGTAAAATGAACCTAATATATGATCCATTGATACCACTCCTTGGCATATAACCAAAGTACTCATCATACTGTAGAGATACCTGTACATCCATGTTTGTTGCTGCTTTCTTCACAATATCTAAGAAATGAAAACAACCTAAATGTCCCTCTACTGATGAATGAATAATGAAAATGTGGTACATCTACACAATGCAGCTATACTCGGCAGTAAGAAAAGATGAAATTATGAAATTTGCATGTAAATGGATGGAACTAGACAGTGCTATACTGAGTGAAATAACACAAATGCAGAGATGCAAGCAGGTAGGTTTTCTACTTGTGGATTGTAGCACCAACTCCTTATATGTGAGTATATAAATTCTGATATAACACCAGAACCCAGGTAAAAGGAAAGGCTACCTGGAGGTAAAGGAAAAGAAAACCTGAAAAAGAGGGATAGTAGGGAACAGATGTTATTATGAGGGAGGTGGGGAAAGTGGGGATGTTTCACAGGGAAAAGAGAAGGGAGGGACAAACAAGGGGCCAAGGCGTGTGGGGTGGGGGGAGTCAGGAGCAGGAGAATGGTGGGAGGTGGGTGTTATTGAGGGGAGGGTGGGGATAATGGGGGCACTGGGACTAGGGAGGCCAGATGGGAGAAAAAAGATTAGAGATGAATGAATCTTGGGGAGCTAGGAAACCTAGAGGGAAATGTGATGCCCTCAAAACTCCATAAGAAATACACATACAGTGTCTGAACAGTGCATACGTATAGAAGCTGCTTGGCAAAGAAC
Organism: Nannospalax galili; assembly: GCF_000622305.1. Taxonomy (NCBI): domain Eukaryota; kingdom Metazoa; phylum Chordata; class Mammalia; order Rodentia; family Spalacidae; genus Nannospalax; species Nannospalax galili. The sequence continues at coordinate 242,788 of NW_008359121.1, read as the reverse complement.
ACAGTGCCAGACAGAAGAGACTTCCCTTAGAGTGCTTGGTGAGGGTGGTCCAGGAGACTCCTAAAATAACACAGGCTATTGCCAAACCTATTAGTTATCTCCCAGAACTAGTAGATAAGATCCTACTGCTGAAGACAAGACATACGTAGGGTACAGGACTTGAAGCAATGGAGCAGGAACTGACCTGGAAACCTTCTAACTGAAATTTGGCTATCATAATACTAGATGATGATATGCCAACTACCAAGGGAGAAAACCATTGAATGGTCCATCCCAGCCCTAAAGCCTAATAACCGTAATGGCTGGCATAGAAAACTACCTCTCTTGGTGTAGTAGTAGCACTGTTATCTCTGGGGCAATCAACAGGTATCTAATTGGACTTAAAAGTCCTCTCAGTGGAAGTGAACTCATAGATGGTACTGTAAACTCAGACAAAAATATATGGCAGTAGAAGACATAGATTCTAGAAAAAATCCTATCTAGTTCATATATCTAGACAAATGAAATTTCTTACTATATGCTAAATATTGACCATTATATTTACAGACAAGCATACAATACACACTCATCAAAGAAGCCCCTTTTTGAAACACATGGAGGCTACTGTATAATTGCACATCTGTTCAGACATAGAGAACATACATCTGAGAGATGCCCAGTACCAGATGACACATCTACATTTGAACCTCTACAACTAAGGCTCATGGAACATAGAGGAACAAGGAGTAGAGAGAAAACTAATGCATTCCCTCCACACTCACCAGTAAAGCTTCCTTATACAACAGAGTGCAATGCACACAGAAGGCCACAACTGGCCAAGTTTAAAAGAATAAGAGATTGCAGACTGTAGGATAGGACTTCTATGTGGAACCTTATCCATCCATGGCTCAGGGACCATAGTGGAAGAGGGGCAGAAAAACTTTAAGAGGCAGGGCTGGTTCAAGAACACAGGGAAGCAAAGGCTTTCAGGCCACTAGAAGCTTGCACATGTGAAGTTGTTGTGGTAATGGTGCCATCGAGCATAGGGCCCATGCCAATTCAATTAAATAAGAGTCCAAAGGCAAGGAGAGAAAAGAATGAAAAACCAGCACTAGACTGAGAACTACTGGAGACTGATAGCTGCTGAGTGAGGGAGAGTGTGCCTCACATATGATCTCTATATTGGCTGATTAGACTCCAGTGGATGAATTTACAATTTAGGATGTCTAGGTACAAATACCTGAATGGATAGGACTTAAATTGTATGGTGAAATATATGAGGTCTGATGGGGAATGGGGGAGGCAGAGATGGGGGAGGGGGTCTAAATTTGATTAAGAACTTTACATATATGTGATATATATACATATATATGCATATATATATCGTATGTATGAAGAGAGGTTTATGGACCCAATTGCCATTTGGTGTGAGTTCATTCACTGGGGCCTTTTGAGCCTACCAAGAGTCTTACTCTTATACAAAACTAATCTTCCACTTCCCAGTAGCCATCAGCTGCCAACAGTTCCACAAGAAGGGTTGGGGATTCTTAACTAATTTCTTCAATCTATACTGCGATTTTTGACTGCTTGAGTCTAAAAAAGAATTTTAAGTAAAAAAAAAAAACTGAATTATGTATTTTCAGTGAAATTTAGAAAGAACTAGAAAGGATAAATAAAGGGTTATTAAAGCATACTAATGAGGATATATATATATATATATATATATATTCACTTTGTGTGAATCATTTGAATCCGCTTTCAAGATATAATACATCTTCAATGCAAAATAAGTCTGTAAATGGGCAATAAGATTCCACAAGAGGCTGCTATTTTACTGGGATTTCTAAAAGTAGTTGCTGCTGCTGTCGTTGTTGTTGTTGTTGTTGTTGTTGTTTCAAAACAGGTACACCTGTAGTCCCATGTAGCCTGGAAACCTCTCATTCCTCTGAAGAGTGTGAAGGATGAGTGAGCATAGGGCACCGTGGGAATAAGGGTGGAGCCTACCCACCTGCAGAGCGGGTGGTGGCAAGATTGGACCGGCAAAAGGAAGTGTGTCCGGCTGGCGGGGCGAATGGCAGGGCGTTCTGCAAGGTGGAAGCTAGATGGGGCATTTACAGGCCTGGGGTAAGACCATGGGCCCATGGGTCGCAGGCACAAGCTAATTTAGACTGTGGGCGGGGTGCAATCATGCGAAACCCAAACTAAAAATGTCTTATGTTAATCTGTGAGCCTTGGGGCCTTGGGAGCCTGTGAGCTGTGTGAGCAGAGCCTCCCAAGAAGAGAAAAGGGAAGAAAATTTAGTGCCACAGCCCAGCTGGCCTGGAATCTGCTAGGTAGACCAGGCTGAGTTCTACCTCATAGATTCACCTGCCTCAGCCTCCCAAATGCTGGGATTAAAGGTGTGAACCAGGATGCCTGGTAAGAAATTTAAATTTTAAATTATGTTTTCATTCCTTAAATAATTCTGTATACTGTAATTTTTGAAAGCACTAATAAAATTTAATTATAGAGCATCTTTATATAATTCAGAGAACAAAAATTTCTAACAAAGCAACTCATGAAATAAGTTAATATTACTAAAATCTAACACTTAAGGGGCTAGACAGGTAGCTCCACAGTTAAGAGCACTGGCTACTCTTGCAGAGGACATGGGTTTGGGTGACAAAACCCATGATGACAGTTAACAACCATCCATAACTCCAGGTCCAGGAGATCTGACAGCCTCTTCTGGCCTCCGTGGATTTGTACACACATGGTGCACATACATGCATGCAGGCATAACATGCATACACATAAAAATAGTAATCAAAAAAAATTAAGTCTGACACTTAAAATGTGAGACCATTACTAGGTGTGGGCAATGATTGACAATATAGTCAATATACTGAAAAATTATATAGTAGTTTACTGCTTTAGAATAGACTAGAATAATGACTATAGATGCTTGAATTTGCCATTTTTAGCTCATTGTTTCTAGGAAGCTCTATATTCTGCTTTTCCAATAAATATTTCTCATTATTGCACATTTTCTTATTTTTATATTTTATGTTTTTCTAGGACTCTGAATCTATTAAGAATTTCAATATGCTATAACTTGACATTTGAGAGGTTCTTTGGAGGTTTGGTGACAACAAACCAGATTCATTATGAGCCAATACTTAGGTGTACAAGTGGATGCCCCAGAATAAGAGTCTTTGTAAGCCACTGAGAATAAGTTATAAAAAGAGGATTAAAAGCCAATAAGATTATTAATAATTCAGAAAGGAAGGCATTGATTAAGAATTTATTCAAAATTCAAAGATAAAATGAAATTTAGCTCTAGTTATTTTATGGTCCTAAGAGGAATAAATTATACCATTTGAAATTTTTTAATAACTCCCATTATTTATTATCACAAACAACATCCATTTTAATTATGCCAGTCTCATATAATTTTCTGTAATGATCTGAATTAACCTTATTGTCCCAACTCATTCATTAAGCCTGGTTCTTTTGCTAAAATCCAGGTGTTTTAAATACCATTGAGAATGTTCTTGTTTTATTTTGAACAACTGTATGTTTATGGGAAGAAATAATATCATGAATCTACACCAAACTTTCTGTGATTCCTATTCTGATGGCTGCCTTGAACAACTTTCATATCATACTGAAAAGTGCGTTATTTTGTTTTATCATAGCAAGTTCTAATATGCACATAATGTCCCTTGGCACTTGATTTTTTTTATTCACTAATGGATCTTTACATGTGTTCAAGCAGCAACTGTGAGTGTCCATTATCCACACAAATCACAGAAGTTGTCATGTAGTCTTCACTTACTTAAGGAGCTGGATATTTAATTGCTTCTAGCTCTGAGGTTGCAAAAAGAGCTGCTTATATATGTATGGTGAGAGGTATACTTGTCTATAAATATAGTAACAATGCTACGCTACCATGGGTTTTGATAAGGTATACATTGTCATACATGAATGCCCTCTTTTGGAGAAGGCCTCATGTCCAGAGTCTGGATTACCCCAGGGCAGTTGGGTCATATTTGGAGCAGTGGGCACATCTTACCATGAAGATAGGTATTGTAAATTGTAGGATTCAGAGCTGGGTAAGAACATAGATGTCTTTTCATTCCCAGCAGTCAGCATAGTACTTTGCAGCACTAGGAAATCTGGCCAGCAGAGAGAAAAATCTCCAGTTCATTTCCAGCTTGATTTCTCTGTATCTTGCAACCAAGGTATACAGAGTCTTCAGCATTAGTGTCTTACCAGCCAGTTCTGTTTGGAAACCAAAAATAACTAGAATGACAGAGGCCTATATTGCTCTAGCTGCCACTGAGGCCTCCCTGGCCAACAAATCATAAGGAAGTACTGCACCCCTGGCACTGGGATTTTTGGTTAATAATTCCTGGCTTTATGTGTAGTAATATCCAATCCTACAAGATATGTATATCCCTTCAAAGTTTCCTTCTCTCTCTCTCTCTCTCTCTCTCTCTCTCTCTCTCTCTCTCTCATCCTTATGGATTTTTTTGTTTAATTTTTGAGAATTTCTTAAAGGAGTGCTGTATTTATAACTTTTTCACCTGGCTCTCTCCTACTTCCCATTCCTCCCATATGCTGCCATTGCAGATCTTATCCTAGTGTCTATATTTGAATGAGAAAATTTAGGTATTTGATTTTCTGGGTCTGAGTAACCTCACTCAGTGTATAATTTCCAGTTCCAGCCATTTAACTGCAAATTTTATAATTTCATTTTTCTTTATAACTGAATAAAATTTCATTGTGTATCTGAACAAAGGAGGTAAAAACGTATAGTGAAAAAACGATAGCCTATTCAATAAATACTGTTGGAAAACTGGATATTCACCAACAGAAGACTGAAATTAGATTCACATCCTTTACATTGCATCAAAATCAATGAGAAATGGGCCTAAGACTTTCTTTTAAAACCTGAAACCCTATATCACCTAGATAAATATATAGGGAATCCTCATTAGGACATTGGGGAATGCAAGAAGTTTTTAATGTACTTTATAACTTCAATGCTTCAGATTTCCATTGTGTATAACAAAAATGTGTCAAGATAAGGACACTCCCCCAAATCACATTTCTCTTTGTTTTTTTGTATTATGTATATTATGAGGTTTTTATATTTTTTAATTTTTTTTCAATAA
>NW_008359121.1:233628-234021 GCF_000622305.1 Nannospalax galili | reverse complement strand
TGTCTAATGGAGATAGTGGGGTATTGAAGTCCCCTACTGTTAATGAGTTTGTGTTAATTTAGGTCTTAAAATCCTGTAGTATTGTTTTTATGAAGTTGTGTTCACCAGAGTTTGGTGAATACATGTTCATGATTGTAATATCTTCTTGATTTATTGTTCCTTTGATCAGAATGAAGTGGCCTCTTTATGTCTTCTGATTAGTTTTGGTTTAGAGTCTATTTTTTCTTAGTACCATTCACTTGCTATATTTTTTCCATCCTTTCACCTTAAGTTAGTGCCCATCCTTGTAAGTGAGATGAGTTTCTTGCAGAGAACAAAAGGATGGGTTTTGTTTCTTAATCCATTCAACTAGTCTGTGTCTTTTGATGGGAGAGTTCATTCCATTCATATTTA
>NW_008359121.1:230355-232878 GCF_000622305.1 Nannospalax galili | reverse complement strand
ATTTGGTGGGGATATGTTATTTTGGTTTTTCATGTTATTATTTTTTCTCTGTGATTTTGACATGTGAATTTCTTTTGTAGTTTCTGACTCTTGTGTGATACTCGGGCCTTCAAGTTTAGTTCTGCTTCTTTTTTTGAACTTTATGTGTCTTTGTACTTTACTTTTTGGGTATGAAGAGCTGGTTCGTCTAAGCTTCTGGTTCTCTCTTTTGATTTTATATTGTTGTGGCCTGATTAATTTTTGTATTCAGGTGTTCCGCGGTGGCCGAATTCCAATGTGAGGCAGAAGTTTTCAGACTTCCTCCTTAGGTCTGGAATCTTCTAAAAATGATTTTGGCCTCAAGAACTTGGGTGTTGGACTGACCTGAGATCCTGGCCGTTGGCATGCCACACTGGAATGCAAAGGCAGATGGGGTGGGAAGAAGCCCCAAGATTTCCCAGAGAGTGGATTGAGTAGCTGGGTTGTACTGAATGCAAAGGATCAGGGAGAGGAAAGGTAAGCCTTGGAGCCCCAGAAAGAGGCTGTCAGCCCCAGAATGAGGCTAGTGGGTGTTGCAGGATCAGGGAAGTAAAGGGAGGTGAAAGCGGGGCCAGGTCCAGAAGCAGTGCTCCTAGGGCCCAGGGAAGGCACTAAGTTGTTCTGGGTGAAAAAGATCAGGAAGCAGTATTGGTTCCCCAGGTGTCTGGGGACCCAAGACTAGAAATGGCGCAGGGCCCAAACTAGTAGAGAACAGCGGGGAAGATGGAAGGGTGAATGTGGCTGGGGGAGTCAAGGCGTGGAGGGCTGCGCTATAGACTTATCCCAAGAGGTCTGAGGATGAGAGTGCAGTCTAGGAGAGTTAGCCGGTGGTGCAGGTCCCAGGAAGCAGAGAGAGGTGAGGGCAGGTCCAGGTCCAGAAGCAGTGTTCCTGGGGCCCAAGAAAGGCACTGAGTTGTTCTGGGTGAAAAGGATCAGGAAGCAGTGTTGGTTCCCCAGGTGTCTGGGGCCCCAAGACTAGGAATGGGGCAGGGCCCAAACTAGGAGTAGAGAACAGTGAGGGAGATGGAAGGGTGAATGTGGCTTGGGGAGTCAAAGCGCGGAGGGCTGCGCTATAGACTTACCCCAAGTGGTCTCCATTTCTCTTCTTTTTAAATAACATAAGAAGTTGCTTACCTCCATTACAATTGCTCCATGTATAGTAGGGTATGGGTGAGGCTTAAGAAGTCATTTACATACATGCATACCTATGCCTAATCAATTAGTACATAATCAAGTGATGTCAACACAAAAAAAACCCACATCTTCAATGCATCTGTGTAAAATACAGAGCTACTCAGAATCTAATCTCACAATGCTAAAAGAAAAACCAATAATTTTAAAATTGACCAGTAGCCACAGTATTTAAAAATTACTTGAACAATTCTCTTGCTCAAAATTATCAGAAAAGAAAGCTATTATATCTATCCAATTCTATTGAGAATGAACAACCAGGAAATTTGTTAACTTGAGAATGAGTGTCTGAGTCAGGAGTCAAGAAAAGCAACTGGTTTCAAGTTTTTAATGACTAGTCCATGGATAAATTTTGAGTATTTATTTATGATAAATATAAGGTTTTTATCAACTTTGGCAAAGCACATATATCAACCTTGAAATGGACTTGTTTTTAATCTGTAAATTATGGTGTTATTTTGAACTTTGTATACCATAGACTTTAGTATTGGTTACTGGATAATTCAACACTATACTTTGAAATGATCATTTCTGGAGTTTGTATTGTCATTGGAACTTAACTCATTCCATTCTCTAACTTAGAAATATTTGTTACCCTACTTTTAGTTTTGGATTTCCTGTGTTAAAAAGTTGTTTACTAAAAGTCAAAATGTCCCTGGGCCTCTTAGCAACATACTCTGTTCAAAGGTCAAAAATGTCAAAAGTATTTGGGAGCTTTTATCTAATCCTTAAAAGATTTTAAGGTTACCTCTTCAGAGTGGGGAATGTTAGTGTAGCAAAAAGCCCTATTTTAGAAAAAGAAGAAAGAATATATGAAGTTATCAGAAAAAAGTGATGGGGAGATATGGGAGGAGTTGGAGGAGAGGGAGTGGGCATTGATTTGATCAAAACACCTTATATGCATGTATGAAATTCTCAGTAAATTATTTTTTAAAGTTATTTAAAATACAGTGAAAAATGTACACTTTTTTTCTTTCTAATTTTGTTATCCATTTTTTGTCACTTCTCAAAAGTTTGGAATAATAACATTTCTACTTCCTTCTCTAAGCTAATGTGTGTCCACCTGCAACGATGACGGTAAAACCATGTGGGCATAGGTTACTCATGACATCCAGCTCATGAAGTCCTTTGATGAAGCAATCTTCTAGATCTAGTTTGTTGTGCACCATAATGGAGTCATGTTCCTAAGCCATCCTCCTACAACTTCATTCCTCATAAAGTACCATTCCCTGATGTGACTGTTTTTCTTCTGGCTTCTTTGGAAACTGTTACTTTGCTTGCCATAAAATTTCCCTTATTTGTCAAAAGACTGTA
>NW_008359121.1:219328-229347 GCF_000622305.1 Nannospalax galili | reverse complement strand
TTGTATTAGTGTTTTGAGAGAATTATACAATGTATTTTGTTCATATTGACCCCTCTTTCCAAGATCCAACCCCTCCTCCCCACCCATTCACCTTTTCTTTTTCTTTTTTTTTTTATTTAATTTTTCCCTCTAGGTCAATTTATGTTGCCCAAACACTCTTGAGAGTGGTACCAGCTCTGAAACATAGACAGCCTAACAGGGACCACACCCACAAAGAAAATCCATGCTTCTACAACCAGCTACCATATGCCATAGCTCCTTGTTTAGGGATGGGACTTCTGCTCACATCCCCTGCTTCCATACCAGGCATTTGTGTGGTCTGAGCCTGAGCAGGTCTTCTGGATGCTGTCACAATTGCTATAAATTCATATGTGTAACTACCTTGCTGCCTAGAAACACTGTTTCCCTTTAGTCACCCAACTACTTAAGCTCTTTCTAATCTCTTTTCTGCATTGATCTTGAGCCTTGAGAGGGGCAAGAAGAAATATATTTCTCATTTGCAGCTCAATGCTGATAACCTGGGGGGTCCCTCTGATACTTTCCTTTTACTGAAAGCGCCATCTCTGATAAGGGTTGAAACTGGTACTAATGCATATTAACAGCAATAAATCAATAGGAATTATTTTAATACTTTGTTCCATTAAAATAACAAACTATTTTTTAAACAGAATACTAAAACATGAATGCACACAATTACAGCCACCTGATATTTGACAAAGGTGCCAGGCACACACACTGCAGGAAAAACACCATCTTCAACAAATGGTGCTTTAAAAACTGGATATCCATCCATGTATGGAAGAAAGAAATTAGACCCATACCTATCACCCTGCACAAAAGTCAACTCTAAATGAATCAAAGTTCTCGGTGTGAAGCCTGAAATGCTGAAACAATTAGAAGAATACATAGGCATATACAAGATACAGGTACAAACAGGGCTTTTTAAATAAGACACCAGTCTCTCAGGAATTAAGATCAGCAATTGACAAATGGGACCTCATTAAACACAAAAGCTTCTTTGCAGCAAGAAAACAACCAATAAAGAGAAGTGGAAGCCTTCAGAGTGAGAGAAAATCTTCACCAGCTGCCGTCTAACAAAACAGTAATATCCAGAATGTACAAAGATCTCATAAAACAAAAAAGCAAGAATACAAATGATCCAATTAAAAATGGACTATGTCTGATTGAATTAAACAAAATGGACTATGGATCTGAACAAGGAGCTCTCAAAAGAAGCAATAACAATGGCTAAGAAACACCTCAAAAAGGTGACAGCATGCACAAGTCCCATGCTGACTCAATCATATAAAAACACAGCATAGAAGGGCTGGAGAGATGGTTCAACAGTTAAGAGCATGGGCTACTTTTGCGGAGGACCCAGTTTTGATTCCCAGCACCCACATGGCAGTTAACAACTGTCTGTAACTCTAGTTCCAGGGAATCTGATGTCCTCTTCTGACCTTTGTGGGCATTGCATGACATGGGTACACCTATCCACATACAGAATATACACTCATACATATAAATAAAAATAATAGAAATAATAAATAAATAAATAAATAAATAAGAAATAAAAACCCAGCATAGAATGGGGGAAATGGGCAGCAGACACCAACCTTAGTCAAGAAACTATTGGCAACTGATTACTACAGGGTGAGGGAGAACAGATTTTCCTTAAGGGAATGTATCTAGATAGACTGACTACACTTCAGTGAATGAACTTGCATGGACAAACATCCAGACACAAATGCTTGACCGGATAGGACTTAATATATATGACAGAATTCATGAAATCTGGTGGGGGAAGGTACCATGGAGTGTAAATGGAGGAAGGGGTCTAAATTTGACCAAGATCTATTGTATGAAATGCACAAAAACTCAATAAAAATATTTTTTAATGATCGGCATTCTTAGTAATTAGGGAAACTCAGATCAAAGCTACTTTAGGATTGTATCCAACCCGAGTCAGAATGGCAAATTTTAAGAAAACAAATGACACCAAGTGGTGATATGGAGGCAGGTAAAGTGGACCACTCATGCAGTGGGGGTGGGGTTGCAAAGTGGTACAATCACTGTGGAAATCAATGTGAAGAACACCTAAAGCCACTAAGAGCAAATCTACATTATGATCTGTCCAAACCATGCCCTGGCATATACCCAACTTTTATACACACACAAATATATATGTACATGTCTACCTGTTCTCACTTTACAACACATAGATTAAATAAAGACTGAATTAAACAGTAACAAAGTGCATGCAGCAATTTGAAAGCCCATGTTCTGTTTACAGTTTATCATGGCATATTTTTTTTTTTATCTCTTGCTTTTGATTGTCTGTATTTTATAAGAAAACCTAGAGTTCAGAGGGAAAAGGAAGTACAGGGTCTGCAGGGGATTGGAAATATTTGAATTTATCAAGCCTGTCATTGGAGATTAGAGTAAGACATCATTTTTTGTAGTCTGTACAAAAGGGGAATCATGTGATGAGACATATATACAGCCTTTTCCTGGTTCCCATGGTTAATATTACTTTGTTTCAAGGATGAGACATTTCCAATAGCCTCCAGACTCCTCAGTCTTCTTTGTGTCTCTGAAGGATGACAAATCCTCACCCATTGCAGAGCAGGCTTATAAGAAGGACTGAATCAGTTGCCATTTAAAGAATGCATGGTGGCTACTCCAACAGGGCACAAGAATGAAGGATTGAAATTTGAGGAATGAATTTTAAGAGTTTGAATAATATGTAGTGAATCAATGGGAAAATATTTATGAGACTACTATCTCATAAATAGGATCTGAAAAGATATTAATTCTGAATGATGAGAAAACACAGGAACCAACATTCCCCCAAGAAATTTAACTCAGAAAAGTTCTTCTGATGTATCCAGTTTTCAGCACTAAAAATACTGTAATTGAAGCTGCAAAAGCTTTTAGAGAACACAGAGTTCAATCCATTCTCACTGTCCTCTTCAGTCTCTTCACTCCTCGTGGTCCCAAAAAGACTCTAGAGATTACAGTTCTAACTAGTGAAACTCACCTTTTTGTACATGCACATTTTGTACAGAAATGCATTGGAACAGACTAAACTCCTAAAAGAATGTTAATTTTCCTTGTGTAATGTTATGATTATGAATAGGTTTTTATATTTGTTTTACTAATTTGCTTGAAAAATGGTGCAGAAAGTACATAAATTTTGTCTTTTCACATTGAAAATGGGTAAAGGAAAAGAAAAACATTTGAGGTGTACTCGTATTATTTGGTCATTTCTTTTGAGAAAGTATTAAATTCAACAATGAAGCAGACCCACAATGCTTAGAAAAGATGAAAATTTGAATCACATGATAATTAAAATGACTGAACCCTCACTCAATCATATAAACTGTGTAATTTGTCATCATGGATTGGAGATTGCTTGCATCACAAATAAAACCCAAATGAGAGTTCTTTGGACCTCCATACTTTTGGTGTTTGTTTTTATTGTGCTGTTAGACTTAGGAGGTTTCTTATGTGTGGTAGCTGTTACCCTCCTCTGTTCTGTACTTACTGGTACTGTGAATTTCTCTAGAACCTTAGAGACGAGAGAAAAAGAACACATCCTGGAATTTTTATTTCCATCAATTCCTTTTTTCCTTAATTGGCAGACCCTGCTTGTCTGGTTAACTTTTCAGGTAGGTTGCTGTATTCAACATGACTCATTTCCCAAACAGTGCATTGAAGGTAGCTGCCTGCCAAGCTATAGCATGCTGAGAAAGATTCAGGGCACTTTCAGTAACTGGCTCTATAATATTAATCTATAGAGACTGAACAGGAAATGCATCATACTGTCAAAGGAGAGAGAGCCAAATACCATCAATGCTCTTAGTGCTCTAGAAAGGAGTTGGTGGCTTTTTTGAGGAAAAGAGAAAATGGAATCTTTGTTGCATTTCATGTCTAATATATAAATGAAATTATTCTTTTTAAATTAATTGTTTATTTTAGAGGCTTTTATTCTTAACTAAGTTACTTTACATATTTTACTACTATATATTACAGTAGAGAAACATGTTTCTTCATAAATTTTTAAATTTTTTGAGGATTTTATATATAAGAACTATGTGTACATCATTTCCACCACTTTCTCTCACATCTCTTCACCCTCAGTATCCACTGAGGTTTGTCTGTAACCTTTCATATAAGGGTAGGACCTTGTGAAACTTCCCCATCCAGGCTGACATGTCAAGTAGTATTGTCATTGTATAGGTTTAGGCAATCATATTGTTGAGAATACATGGGTTCTTTAAAGATACTTCAGGTATATGCTTACATGTATGTTTCTGAAAAAAATGAACCATTTTAGGAATTGATCTTTGTACTTCTACAATGTTCATAAAGCTCAGAAACCATTTTACATTGATAGTAAAACCTTTTAACTGTGGTAGATGAGTTATTACTTCAATAATTATACTCTCATTGCCCCACAGACAGAAGTTGTGGGCCTCTGCTCGAAAACACAAGAAAGAAGAAGGCAGTGTCTTACACTAAAATTAAAGCTGAAAAAATAAACAAGGTTGAGGAAAAGGAAAGAAACCTGGAGTAGATGGATCATATTTTACCTTATTATTCTAGAACAACAAAGGCTTTACTGTACTTTTCCTTTGTATTTGAAGATTATCTTATAATAAAATAAAATTAAAACTAAAGTAAATTCCTGCAATCATTGTCTTCATTGAGGAAAGTTTTCAAAATAAATCTCATAAAAAGAAACCATATAAAGTACAAGATTCGGGGGGGGGGGACTTTTTGTTTGTTTGTTTTTCCCTAAAAAAGATACATTCGATTAATTGAATAGCAGACTTACATAATGGATGTACTTAACATTTTTTTAACTGCATCTTTATTTAATTCTGGTAGGTTGCTCATATATAGAATTAATTCATGTTTTCCAAGTTTTCCAGTTTGGTGAAATACAGATATATTAAGAATGTCCTCAAGAGTCTCTGAATTTCCTATGTATCTTGGTGATGGTTCCCTTTTTGTCTCTGACTTTACAAATCTGGGTCCTCTGTCTTTTGGTTAGTTTGTCTAAAGTTTTGTCAATCTTGTTAAACTTTACAAAAAGCCAACTCTTCATTTCATTTATTCTTTGCACTTTTTTAAATTTCTATTTCATTAATTCCAGTCCCTGATTGTTTGTTTGTTTGTTTTTAGACAGGGTCTCCTGTTGCCCAGCTGGTTGGAAACTCAATATGTAGACCAGACTGGCCTCGATCTCTCAGAGATCTGCCTGCTTCTGTCTTCTGAGTGATGAGATTAAAGGCATGCACCACCATGCCATGCATTCATCCCCTGATTTTTATTATCTCTTCCCTTCTACTCTATACACCTCATCCTAGAAAATTTTTTTAGAAAGTACCAATAATAGGTATCTCTCTTTGAGTTGTTATCCAGTGGGATACTTTTGACCACCAAATATTACAGACTATTTGCATTGTTCTTGTTTCCCTCCAGGACTTGATGGTAAGACCCCATTGCTGATGACAAAACATACTTAAGTCATGAAATATGAAGAAATCAACCAGGTACTGACTTGGAAGCTTCAACCCTTCAGGCTGGCTTTTACAGTATTGAAAGTTGTTTGCAGACTACCAGAGTGTTGGGCTAAGTCAGGAATGCCTGGAATGTAGAGCACAGCCTCAGGGCAGGATACCTCCTAGTGAGGATGGCAGGAAACTGGCCCTCTCCATTCTAGATACACTGTCTCTTACCCAACAACCCCTAAGAAAAACTATTAAGCCTCTAATCCTTTAATCCTAATCGTGTCCCTTGTAGATTATGTGACCAGAGGACAGGACAAAGGCCATGTAGCCTTAGAAGCCCTCTCCATCGCCCTACCTGCCGACCTGCCAGAAAACTTACCCAACCTCTTTGCCTGCGTACCTTTCCTATATAAACCTCTGCTTCCACCATAATAAATGAGCTGTCCACTGACATAGTCTCCTGGGGTGATTTCTTCCCATTGTACTCACCGACACCCGAGGCCTCCCTCACTGCACTGGTCTCTGTTCAGGCCATGACTGGGGCCAGTGCACAAAGGTCTCCTGGTAGCAGCCAGGTGGGGGTGGGGGCGCGGGAAACACCAGAGGATAAAAGTAATTATTACTCTTACCCAATCATGAACCCTACAATCTATGAAAATGAATGAACTGGAAAGATATGCCCCCTAGTGCAACAATGGCATGAATGTTATGGCAGTAGACAACTTCCATCTGAGTGGATTTAGGGCAAGCTGCATGAGATGGAACCCATATCTGTCATCATTATCTGGGCCAAAGACCTAGGGAGAACCTGCTACTAATATTCTAATGGGACATAGTACTCTATATTGCTATAATTATAGATTTAACAGAGAAACTACTTGCAGTAAAAGGCAACTATCACAAAACACGCCAAGTCATCAATAAGCAAAGAATAAGAGACTGCCAAGTGTTCTGTCTCAAATGGGACATCTATATCACATTGCTTCCCCCAGTACTCAAGTATCAATTCAGAAGAGAGGCTAGAAAGATTGGAAGAACCACAGCTGATGGGTGACTAAAAGGAAACTCTGTTTTCCAGACAGCAGGGTAGTTACATATATGAATTTATAGCAATTGTGACCGCATGCAGAAGACCTGCTCAAGCTAAAAGCATACAAAGTCCTGTCATGAATGGGGAAGTGGGTAGGAAGTTCCACTTCTAACCAAGAAGTTTTGGCATATGATATCTGATAAAAGAATTATCAGCTTTCTTTAAGGGTGTGGCCCCTGTTAGACCAGCCAGAGTTGCTGTCATTCTCAAAAGTTTGGGGAAATAAAAATTGGATTCCAGGAAAAAAATAAAATTGAAAACAAAAAGGTGAGTGGTTAGGGAGAATGGGTTGGATTGTGGGGATAGGGAGAAACATGGTTAAAATATAATGTATGAATCTTTCAAAAAATTAATAAAAATAAGTGTTCTGTGTACCTTATGTGATCCTTAGATCTGTAACCAGACACCAAGCTCTATAGCTATTTTATGTTATCAAAGAAATTATTTCATTAATTTTAGTTTTCCAAAACTTTTTTTTGGTCTTTCTGAAACAAGGTCCCCCTGTAGTACCAGCTGGCCTGGAACTCTATGTAGACCAGGCTAGCCTTGAACTCACAGAGATCCTCCTGCCTCTACCTCCCAAGTGCTGGGACTACAGGCATATGCCACCAAGCCTGGCTAGTTTTCCAGAACTTTTTAATTCATATATAATGATATATACACTTACAGTAAAATGTGTTTACATGAAGGAAGATAGACTTTAAAGGAAGGAATACCCAATTACCAGTGACATGGAAACAAAATTGAAATAATCTTGAAATTAAGTAAAAATATTAGAATATCCAATGTATCTTTTATTAAAGTTATAGATGATACACTTTATCATGGAAGGACGGGAATACCAGAGTCAAGGTGCTGAAAGTATGTGACTGGGAATTCTCGTTCCTCACTTGTCCAGAAGTAGAGAGATATGGGCTGGAAAGAGGGCCAGGCTATAATCTGTAAGAAACATCACTATGGTACTACAGCTACCAGTTTGTCTCATGGTGAAAGGATTCCACAATCTGTCAGAACAGCACTAGCAATTGGCAATCAAGTGTTCAAACAAAAACATGAGCCTGTATGGATGCTCTCCATCTGAACCATGACAAGTTCCCTTTGGTACTTGAAAGAAGAAGTTCTACCTTCTTTCTTCCTCTATACTCACTGTTTATTAATATGAAAACCTCAGTGAGGTTTGTGTCCATAGAGCTGAACTGAGTTTATAATATAGATTACCCAAAGCTGCATAGTCTAAATAAAATCTGATTGATACAATGAACAAAGATAAGTGTCTGGATTTCTTTGATTAACATAACAGAAATAAACCAGAAACACAGTCCATTTGGTTGCATTTTTTCAAACGCATAATTTTTCTGAAAATTCACAGTAAGCACATTAGGCTTCTTAATATTTTCAAAAGAACAAGTGCTTAAGTGAGTCTGAGGTTCAGTTATGAGAATGTACATAAGTCAGCAGTAAATAAATTATTTGATTGAATTTCTAATTACTTTTATACATACTCATTGTTTAAGATGAAAATACACAAATTCAAAGATCTGGTAAACTGTGGAGGGTAATCTCACCACACCTTGGTCCACAGAGTTCAAATTAAATGGAATAGCCTTAGGTGCCATGAACTTTGAACATACCATCATATCTCAAAACGCTCTTCTCCCATTTTTCTCTTTCCCATCTTTATAGCCTTGTGATAAACAAGGAACATTTTATGGCAAGCAAAGTAATGGTTGCCAGAGAGGCCAGAAGAAACCCAGTCACATCACAGAATTGTACTGTAAGGAGAACGGAGTTGTAGGAAAATGTTTGAAGGCACCTGGCACCAACCATTGTCATGCATGACAACCTAGATCCAGAATATACTTTCATCAAAGAGCTGGTTGCAATGTGTAGCCGATGCCCATATGTTTTTCTTCCTTGTCGATGGCAAATACACATTAACTTAGAGAAAGAAGAAAAAAACAGATTTATAAATTTTTGTGTAGTGATGAAATTGAATAATAGAGTTGGAAAGAAAATAATTTACTTTTTCAGTGTATTATATATAGATTTTTAACACAGAGTTTGGGAATGCAGAACTAAAATCTAGGAGAACACAAATAATTGTATGACAGAGATTAGAACGAGTTAAGGTCCAAAGGCAATACAAACAGCAGAAATTGTCATCTTAATGTGTCGAGTTGAATTATACAGTAAGCAATAGAAAAGACCTTGGTATACAATGCTCAAAATAATATCATAATTTATAGATAAAAGCAAGCCCATTTCAAGGATAATGTACATGTTTGGGCAAAGTCGAAAAGAACTGAAATTTATCATAAAATGGGTACTCAAATTTAACTATGGATTAGTTATTAAAACTGTTAAAGTAAATTGCTTTTCTTGAACCCTGACTCAGACGCTCATTATCATGATAAAAATTTTTCTGTTCCTGGCTGTTCATACTCCAAAGAGCTGAAAAAATATATTAGCTTTCTTCTCTGATAATTATGAGTCAGTGAATTATTTGAAAGCTTTGAAATATTATGCCTGTCAGCAAATATTTTTAATTATTTGTTCTATTTTGTGTTATCATTGTGATTTTAAATTCTGAGGTGTGTTCTGTATTTTGTACAGATACATTGAAACTGTGAGTCTTCTTGTGGTGACATGACTTAATTACGCACAAATTAATGAGGTATAAGTATGCATGTATATAAATGACTTTTCAAGGAAAACTCTAAACATAGTATAGCATGGAGCAATTGTAATGGACAAAACTACTCATGACATTTTAAAAGAACAGGACAGTTATTTGTGTAGAATGTTCTGATCTTGATATTTTTTGTGCTACCAAAGGGAAATCTGAAGCTAATTTATAAATACATTCAAAGGTATTTGTCTACCCTGATGTCCTGATGAATATTTCCTATATTTTCATTTAGAAGCTTCAGGTTTTAAATTAAATTCTTTGATTCATTTCTAATTGGTTTTAGTACAAAGTAAATGTTGTGAATCTATTTTCATCCCTGTGTTGGTGATATCTAGTTTCACCAGCATCATTTCTTGAATAGGCTATCTTTTTCCAGAGTATGTTCTTGCCTTACCTGCCCAGAATTAAGTGAGCAAAGCTCTGTAGGATTATTACTGGGTCCTCTATTCTGGTCCATTGGTCTACTTGTCTGTTTTTATTCCAATATTTGTCTTTCCTTTACACACACACACACACACACACACACACACACACACAAATACATTATAGACTAGGATCCACAAAAAAAGGAAAAAGATGCATTGGAATTTCTTTATGAGATTAGGTGACCTCATTTAATATTACAAATTCAAGTTTCACCCATTTTCCTGTAAATTTTGTGATTTCAATTTTCCTAAGAGCTAAATATCCTATTTTATATATATATCTATGTTTTTCTTCA
>NW_008359121.1:200661-219310 GCF_000622305.1 Nannospalax galili | reverse complement strand
GAGAGAGAGAGAGAGAGAGAGAGAGAGAGAGAGAGAGAGAGAAGAGAGGATCCTGTAGGATTTGACATTACTTCAAGTTTTCAAACAAAAGTCCAAGTACCACATGTCTGGAACCTCCTTATAAGTTTTTGGTGAGGCAAGCTCAGTGGCAGTGAGAAAAATATAGGCTCTTACAACTTCTCTTGTTTTCTCAGCAAAATTGGCTGGTAAGACAGTTTCTGAAGACACTATAGACCTTGATAGCAAGAAATCAAGCTGGAGAATTTCCTCTCTGATAGCCAGATTTCTTAGTTCTGGGAGGTGCTATGCTAGCTACTAGGAATGAAAAGAAATGTTCTTACCCATCTCTGAATCCTACAGTTTACAATACCAACATTCTGGACAAGATGTATCCACTGATACAAATGTGACCCAACTGCTATAGGATAATCAGCCTTCTGGATATGAAGCCTGCTTTAAAAGAGGGAATTCATGTCTCACAATTTATTCCTGCTCAAAACCCATGGGAATGTAGATCTTAGGCCCTAGGGACCATTTACTACTGTTGTTAGACTAAGTTGTCAGGAAGTCAAGTTGCCCTTTAAACATCTGCTTTCATAACCATAGACAAATACTGCTTTCACCATAAATCAAAAAATTTCTTTACCACAAATGAAAAGTAATAAAGAGATGAAAATCTGTTCAAGATACTTAGAATAAATGATAGATGAGTGTTCAGTCCTAAACAGGATATTTGTGCTGCATCTTAGAACAAGGTCTTAGACTCATGATTCATTGTATTGCTTTCTATTTCATTAACGTCTACTTTGAAATTTTTTCTTTTTTGCTGGGTTTATATTTGATTTGTCCTTGTTTTTCGAGGTTCTTTTGTTATATCATAAAGTCATTTCTTTTTTTAATTTACTATTTTTAATGTAGGCACTAGGAACTCTAATCTTCACTCCTAGGACTGCTTTTATTGTATCTCAGAGTTTTTCATGTGTTGTGTTTTCATTTTCAGTTGGTTTCAGGAATACTTTTTTTTTTTCTTTCTTGATCTCTTCTTTGACTCACTCATCATTTTCAAGTGTGTTGCTTAATCTCCATTATTATATACAATTACTGGAGATTCTTTTCAATTTGATCTCAAGCTTTATTACATATATCTGGTAGAATAGATCAAATTATTTCAATATTTTTTAATTTGCTGTGGATTGTTTTATGCTTCAGCACAGGTTCTATTTTAGAGCAATTTCCATGGGTTTGTCAACAGAATGTGTATTTTTTGTTGCTCGTGTGGAAAATTCTGTAGATGTCTGTTAGGTCCCTTGATGTATAATATTTAATTTTGATGTTTTTTTTTCCTTTGTCCAGAATACCAGTAAGTTGTAGAAGATGGGATAGTGAAGTCACGTGCTATTAATTAGTTGTAGTAAATCTGTGTCTTGAAGTCCATTAGCACTGTTTTTATGAAATTAGGTGCACCACAGTTTAGTATGCATAATTTTATGACTGCAATGTCATTTTGGTTGATTGTTCACTAGATAGTGTAAACAGATTTTCATCTCTTCTGATTAATTGTAGCTTGAAGTCTATTTTGTCAAATACTAGAAGAGCAACACTGGCTTGTTTCTTAGTATCATTTGTTCGGAATATTTTTCCATGATTTCATTATAATATAGTGTCTATCATTGAAGGTAAAAAGAAGTTTCTTGTATGCAACAAAAAGTTGGATTTTGTTTCTTATCCATTCAACTAGCCTGTGTCTTTTGACTGGGGTATTCAGGTCACTCTTATTTAAAAATTATTATCGAAAGATGTGTATTAGTTTCTATCGTTTTATTTTGCTTGCATTATTAGTTCTATTTCTTGTTTCCAAAATTATACATTCATTTGTTTTCTTTCTATAGCCTTTGATTATGGATATCCTTTCTTCACTTCTTTATATTGCTTCAAGTATTCTCTTTAGGACTGATTTAGTGGACATGAATTCTTTCAGTCTATTTATGTCATGAAATACTTTTCTTTCTTCTTCAGCTGTGATAGTTTTGCATGGTAAAGTATCCTAGGTTGACACCTTTGATTATTTTGAATATGGAGTACTTTATTCCTGATTCTTCTGGCTTTTATAGTTTACATTGGAAAGTCGGATGTTATCCTGATGGTTTTTCCTTTATATGTAACTTTTTCCCCTTTAGCTTTCAGTACCCTCTCTTTGTTCTGAACATTTAGTATTTTTACTATGATGTGCCCTGGGGGCTTTCTCTTCTGGTCTTGTCTATTTAGTGTTCTGTGTATAGTCCTGTAGTACTGTCTTTATGAAGAGTTTGATTCATATATGTTCATGATTATAAAACCTTCTTAGACAATTCTCTTTTTCTCTTCTGATTAGTTTTAATTTGAAGTCTGTTCTGTCAGATATTAGAATTGCAACACCTGCTAGTTTCTTAGTGCTGTTTGCTTGAAATATTTTTTCCATCCTTTCACCCTAAGGTAGTGTCTATCCTTGAGAATGAGATGAGTTTCTTGAAGACAACAAAAAGGTGGATTTTCTTTCTTAACCCATTCCACTATTCTGTGTCTTTTGACTAGAAAGTTGAGGCCATTGGTATTTAGAGTTATTATTGAAAGATACGTATTAGTTACTGTCATTTGAATTGGCTTATGTTATTGGTCCTATTTTGTGTGTCTATAATTATACCTTCTTTCGTTTTCTTTCTGTAACATCTTAGGTATAGTCATTCCATTCTTCAGTCCTTTGTATTGTTTCAATATTCTCTACAGGTCTGGTTTGATGGACATGAATTCTTTCAGCCTATTAGAGTCATGAAAAATTTTTCATCACTCTTCAACTATGGCAGGTAGTTTTGCTGGGTAAAATATTTGCTGTTGGTATCAATGATTGTTTCGAACTGAGAATATGTTGGTCCAGACTTTTCTGGTTTTCATGGTTTTCATTGTATAATCAGCTGTAATTCTGATGGGTTTCCTGTTATACATAACTTGTTTTTGTTTTTTTTTTCTCTAACATCTTTCAGCACCCTCTCTTTGTTCTCTACATTTGATGTTTTTACCATGATATGCCATGGGAAATTACTATTCCTGTCCTGTCTAATTGGTGTTCTATGTGCTTCTTGAATCTGCATAAGTATGTCTTTCCTTAATTTAGGGAAGTTTTCTTCTATAACCCTATGGAAGATCTGGTCAATGTCATTGGCCTGAAATTCTTCTCCTTCCTTTATACCTATGATGTGTAGATTTGGTCTTTTCATGGTGTTCCACATTTCTTGTATATTCCATTCATGTGTTCTTAAATGTTTTTCATAGTCTTTGCTTGAGAAGTCTACTTCAACTTTTTCATTTAGTCTTTATATGTTGTCTTCCATTTCAGTAGTTCTATTTTTATGGCTTTCTTTTGTTGTTTCAAATTGACTTACTGAGTTTTTCAAGTCCAACTTCATTTTGGCTTGTGTTTTCTTCAATATTTCTATTTCTTTTGTGAATTCACTTTTCAAGCCCTGAATTGTTTTGATTATTTCATTCAACCACACATTGTATTTTCTTGAGTTTCTATCACAAGTTTATGCCTATACTTTTTGAGTTCTTTGAGTTGTTTTTCTATGTTTTACTAAATTATTTTATTATGTTTATGATTGGTCTTTTAAATTCTGTGTTGTATGGTTTCTCAGGGTGATTTTCGTTGTAGTACATTTCTGTGGGTTTTGTTGAGGACGTATTTTCTTGATTGTTCATATTATTTGTTTCTTGTTATTTGGGCATGTGATTGTGTATCTTTTATTGGTTGTGTATCTAATAGGAAATTCTATTCTGCCTTTGTTTATTTGAATTTTTGGGTTGTTTATATTGTTGATGTAGCTTGGTTGTTATTTGCTCTGGTATGAAGGCAGGCTGGTCTGTGCCCAAAATTTTGTGAGTCCAAAAGATGGTGGAGATGGGGAAAGCCTGTGGAGGATCTAATAAGATACACTAGAAGATTAAGCTTATCTTACTTAGGAAACTATTCCATAGAGCTGAGACAGAAGAGTACAATTGGGTCTGGACCCATGGACAGAAAGGGGACCAGGTATGGGGCATGAGAGATTGAAAGCATTCAGGCTGCAGGGAAATCAAAATGGAGTAGGTAGCATTGATTTACCAGGCAGACCAGTCTGTGTCAGGTAGATCAGGAGGCCAGGGGAAGGTTGGAATGGGGACAGCCTATGGTGGGTCTAGCACACTACACTAGAAGATTAAGCTTGTCTGCATTAGGAACCTATTCCAGAGATTTAAAGCAGAAGAGCATTGTATTAGTCAGGGTTCTCTAAAGAAACAGAATTGGTAGAATGAATAGATACATATAAATATGTACATATGGATTTATCAGATTAGTTCACAGGGTAGAGTCAGAGTAGACCAACAATGTCTGCACCACACTGGAGAGGCTGAGAATCCGGTAGTCACTCAGACCCCGAGGCTGGATGTCTAGATAGTCCCAATCTGGCGCTGAAGGTATGATGAATTCCAAAAGATCAGCTAGTCTTCAGTCTATAGCACCAAGACCAACTCACCAGAAAGAGAGAAGGCAAGCGGCAAAAAGCAAGCGCTCTCCTCTGCCATAGCCTTCTATATGGGCTGCCATCATATGGTAACACACATATTTAGGTTGTGTCTTCCATCTTCAAATGATCCAGTCAAGAAGATCGCTTTCATTTCAGTTAATCCCAGCTTCAGTCAAGTTGACACCCAGGATTAGCCATCACAAGTAGGATCAGTCCTGAGTCCAAAGTTAGAAAGGAAACAGGGTGTGGTGGTGGAGGAGATTGGAGGTGCTCAGGTTGCAGGCTAATAAAGGTACAGTGGGTAGGATCACTGAGTTTCCAGGGTAAAAGGCTGGTCTCAGAAATTGAAGACAAGGTGGAGGTGGAACAGCCTATGGAGATCTTACAAACTAGACTGGAAAATTGAGCTGGTTTGAATTCAGGGGATCAGGATGTAATGGCCAGGTCTGGAGTAAGAATACAGTCCAGAGAGCTCATCAGAAATAGCAAAAGTGGGCCTGTGCTCAAGGCTAGAAGAGGGACTGCATTTCAAAATTTCTTAATGGATGCTAAATATGGATCCTTATATTTACAGACGAGTATACTGCACAACACTCATCAAAGAAGCTTCTTTGGACATCAGACAGAGGCTATTACAGAGTTCCACAACTGGTCACACACAAAGAATTTATGTCTGAGAGATGTGCAGTCCTAAGTGACACATCTACAGTGGAACCTCTACACCTAAGGCTCATGGAACATAGCAGGACAGGGGGTGGCAAGAATACTGATACATCCCTCAACTCTCATCAGCGAAGCTTCCTCATACAACAGAGTGTAATGCACACAGAAGGCCACAACTAAGTTTTAGAGGTTAAGAGACTGCAGAGTGTGTGTCCCTGGATAGAGCTCCTATACTAAACCTCAGGTAATTTCCCAGTACCTACATGCTGGTGAACAACCATTTGTAGGTAACTCCAGTTTCAAGGAATCCAGTGCCCTCATCTGGTCCCCTCAAGCATTGCACAGCACTGGTGCTCTTATATCCCTGCAGGGATGACACTCATACACATAAAATAAAAATAAAAAATAAATATTTTAAAATCAATCACTTTCTTGGTTAAAGTTATTCTAAGCTATTGCATTATTAAGATAATGTCAATGGTGTTGAGATTTTGATTGATTTCTCTGAAAAATTCTTTCTTTTATATAAATGCTACCGATTTTTATGTAATTATTTATCCTGTAAATTTACTGAATCTATTTATTGGGGTTGTATAGTTGGAACATTAAGTGCCTCCACATATGCACAAGCTGAATTCTTTGTCTCCTAACTGGTAGCCCTATTTTTGGAGGCAGTGGAAATTTGAGGAGGTATAGTATAACTTGAGGAAGTAGATCACCAGAGCATGGCTTTCAATGTTGTTTACATCCTTGATGCCCACCTTACACTCTCATTCCTGTCCATAATGGGCAGCTTCTGCCAATTTGCCCTTGTCACCGTGATGTTCTTCCACATCAGAGATGCATAATCAGCAACATAGCTTGGGAAGACAGAAATGTTTAATATAGAACCATAAGAAACATGTCAAAATATCTGACTTGGATTTAAATCTTATTAGTGCACCATAATAATAATTGAGATTATTATTAATTATCATCATCATGTGGCTTATAGTGTTCTTCATGTTCCTTCTCCTCTTCTTTTTCCCAATGATAATAACAGTGTCAGACTTTCTTCATTGGAGCTATAAAATCTTTCATTTATAGGGCTATATTTAGAACCTACACTAAGATTCCATCATTCTTTTGATTTATGAAAGATAATGTATGTAATCTAAAAACCTTACATTTAAAAGGGTTAGATTTTAGCCATTTACTAAGAGTTTAGTTTCATATTAACTATTCAGAGATCATATAAAGGAGCAATACTGAAACTTGATTTCTACATATGTCTTAAAATTCTTGATCAACCTTACCCAGGTGTACATCAGAAAGCTAGGGTAAAAACTGGCCTGGAAATATATGCTCTGTGGTTCAAAAGTGACACAAATGTTACAGGAGAAATCAATCATCTTTGATTGTATTTAAGGCATACTTTACAAGATGGAGCCCACATATGCATTGTTATCAGAGTCGAGAACTTGTGGATAGACAGGACATGAGATGTTGGGGATACTCTACTACTCTTATTCTACTGAACAGACAGTGCTAAACTTATCATATATATTTTCACTGAAGTTTTGTGAATTACGTGCAATATGTTTGACCATATTTAGAATCCCTCCCCATCTGCACTCCTGCATAATAGACTCCACCCAAATTCTAGAAAAGAGAGAGAGAGAGAGAGAGAGAGAGAGAGAGAGAGAGAGAGAGAGAGAATTGCCTATCAAGTCAAATTTATATTCCCTTCAGTGTGGATCCATCCACTGGATTCTGGTTAGCCTACTCAGAATCACACCCTCAAGAAAACTCTTTTTCCCAGCAGCTATTGGTTACCAATAGTTCCTTAGCTATGTTTGTGGATTCTTATCCATTTCTTTGTTGGGATTTTGCTTGGCTTGAGTTTATGTGGGTCTTGAGTATGTTGTCATCACTACTGTGAGTTCACATGGGTAACTGCCCTGTGAGTGCTGGGAATTGAACCCAGGTCCTCTGAACCACGTCTCCAACCCCAGTTCTCCATGTTTAATCACTATTTGCTACATGAAGAATCTTCTCTGCTGAGTGCTGACAGATGAATTCATTTATGGATAAAACAATAACTTTATAGGAGTCACTTTAATACTAGATCCATTTGAGAGAATAATAGTAGTTGGTTCATGCCCTATAGCCTTTGATCTGTTTAGGTAAAGGTTTCTTAGCCTGATTTCAGTGTAAGGTATGGGCTTTGGCGTGTGAAGCAAACCTTAGATCTAAGCAGAAAGCAGTTGGTTACTCCCATAACATTCATGCCACTACCACACCAGGGTCATATTCTGCCCAGGATTGTAATTCACAAGATTCACAGTTTTGATATCAGCACCAGTTTGATTTCTCCTTGTTCTTTCTACAACTCATGTATGTAGTGTCTTCAACAATAGGATCCTACTGTTAAGTCTTCATGGTACACCTGGATCATGTGATAGATATACTTCTAGCCTTTCTGAGTAATTTACAAATTGATATGCACAGCCTACACTGGTTTCCACTGTCACCATCAGTGGATAAGAGTTCCCTTTTCCCCACATCCTCACCAGCATTGCTTATTTCTGAATCCTCGCCATTCTGACTACGGTAGGATGAAATCTCAAAGTGGTTTTAATTTATAGTTCCATTATGGTTAAAAATTTTTTAACTTTGAAAAAAAAATTCACATCCATTTGTATTTCATATTTTAAGAACTCCCTGTTCAGTTCCTTGCCCCAATTTTTAATTTGGTTGCTTCTTTTTTGACACTTACATTTGAATTTTTTGTATGTTCTAGCACAGACATTATGTCCAACAATGGACAAGTGGTACTTCATGAAGCTAAAATGCTTCTGTAGGGGCTGGAGAGATGGCTCAGTGGTTAAGAATACTGACTGTTCTTGTAGAAGACCTGGGTTCAAATCCCAGCACCCTCATGACAGCTAACAACTGTCTGTAACTCCAGTTCCAAGGAATCTGACAGTCTCTTCTGTTCTCCATGGGCATTGCACAACATGGGTGCACTTACCTACATGCAGGCAATACACACATACACATAAAATAAAAATAATAACTAAAAATATTTTTAAAGTAAAATAAAATGCTTCTGTATAGCATTTTACAGAAATGGGAAAGTAATCTTTATCAGCTGTAACTCTGTCAGAGAATTAGAATCTACAATACACACACACACACAAAAAAAAAAAAAAAAAAACATGTTTCTATTTTTTAAATGATTGCATTTTTAGCAATCATTCTTGTTTTTAAAAAACAGAGTAAGGGGCTGGAGAGATGGCTCAGCAGTTAAGAGCACAGACTACTCTTTCAGAGGACCTGGGTTCAATTTCCAAAACCCACATGGCAGCTAACAACCATCTATAACTTCAGTTCTGGGGGATCTGCACCCTCTTCTGACCTCTGCAGGCATTGTATGACATGAGTGCACTTACATACATGCAGGATCTACACTCATACACATAAAATAAAATAATAAATAAAATATTTTTTAAATAATGTAAGAATTAGTGATAGTAATTCTTTGAAAATCTGGTAGAAATTTACCATGAATCCATCTGAACCTAGGCTATTTTTAGTCAGAAACCTTGCTATTAATGTTTTAATCTCCATTATTTATGGATCTGTTAAAGATGTTGCTTTCTTCTTGGTTTAACATTGGTGATTGGAATCAATGTAGAGATTCATCCATTTACTTTAGGTTTTCAAACTTAATGCATTATCAGTTCTTATAGTACTCCCTTATAACATTCTTAATTTTTTTGTTATCTGTTATAATATTTTCCTATTCATCTCTGTGCCTTTTAATTAACATTTCCTAATTTTTTTACTTGTTTAATATGCCTAAGTGTCTGTTGTTGGGAGCTATTTGGGACTGCCAGTTGAAGACATTTCAGCCCCTGGAGAACAGCCAACAGGACATGGCAAGGTCTCTTCTGGCTGTTCCAGGATTGGACCTGTATGGGACAGTTCCTGATACTCAGTCTCCAGGTTCATGTTTTTCTCTTACTAGTTCTGTTTGGGTGGTGCTGATTCAAATACATATGATTAATGAAACTGCAAATGCAAATGATTAATGAGACTGTGAGTTTCAAGGGAACTTGTGGTTCTGTATAAAGTTCTATAGTGAGATTTTCTTCTTTGAGGCAATGTATAAAAGCATTGTAATTCTGCAGTAAACTTCCTGCTTGGCCATCAGCCTACAGATCTTCCTGATCCCAGTTGCTTTTGTGTCTTTTTTTTCCTTTATGCCCTACCTTCCCACCCAGATTTTAGGACCCTTGCAGCTGAACTGCAGCAATCTGTTAAGTCTTCTTTATCTTTTTGAAGAATCAGCTCTTAGAATCAATTCTTTCTGTTCATCATTTGTACTGTTCTCCATATTTTTTTTCAATAATTTCTGCTCTGCTTTTTTTATTTCATCCCATGTATTAGATTTGAGTTTGGCGAGTATTTGTTTTCTCAAATTCTTGTGCTGCATCTTTAAGTGCTTTATTTCTGCTCTTTCTGACTTTTCATGTTGAAACTTAGATATACAAATTTCCCTTTTAGGACTGGTTTCAGTATGCCCAAGTTGTTTTGTTGTTTTATGTTTTCATTTTTAATTTTTTTCTAGGAACTGTTTAATTTCTTTCTGTTTTTAAACAGTCTTCCTAATAAACTCATCAATCTACCTACTACCCTGTCCCACCATCTACCCAGACCAGTCTAGTACTCTTCAAGAAGCTGAAACATGCACCAATTTATTTTCTATACATGACCAAAAGGCAATGAAGCTACATAAAGAATATAAACAGAACCAAAATTAAATTAAACAAAAGCAAAGTAGATGTTCCTGCTGGGCACATAACCAACAAAGAACATCCATATGCCCAATCGGCAATGCAAAGGCATAAATAATATGAAAAGCCAAAATAATATGGCCCCAACAAAACCCACTCACCCTACAGAAATGCACTATAATGAGAACCACCCTGAAGAACCCCAGGACACAGAATTTAAAAGAACAATCATAAACATGATCAAAGAACTCAAAGAAAACACAAACAACTCAAAGAGGAAAGGCATAAACTTGTGATGGAAGCCCATGTATAGAAAATATGCAACTTAATGAAATATCAAAACAATTTGTGATTTTTCATAATTCAAATTCATTCATAATTCAAATTACTATTTAGAAGAGATAAAGAGGTTTCTTCATTCTAATCAGAGGAACAACTGATCAGGAAGATATTACAGCCGGGCGTGGTGGTTCACGCCTTTAATCCCAGCACATGGGAGGCAGAGGCAGGCGGATCTCTGTGAGTTCAAGGCCAGGCTGGTCTACATCATAGTGGGTTCCAAAAGAAAAAAAAGAAGATATTACAATCACAAACATATATGTACCAAACTCTGAAGCACTGAACTTCATAAAAAAAGTACTCCAGAACTATAAAACACAGATTAACTCCATCGCAGTAATGGTAGGTGACTTTAATACCTCACTGCCTTCAATAGACAGGTCAATTAGTCAAAGAATAAACATAGACACATCTGAATTAAATGAAACCTTACATGAAATGGACCTAACAGACATCTACAGACTATTCAACACAAGCACCAAAGAATATACTTTTTCCTCAGTAGCTCATTCAAGTTTTTCTCAAATTCACCACATTCTGGAACACAAAACAAATCTCAACAAATACCAAAACAATGAAATAATTCCATGCATTCAGTCTGACCACAGTGCAATAAAACTTACAATCAACAGCAAAAGAAGCTCCAATAACTCACAAATTCATGAAAATTAAACAACATACATACACTTGAATGATGAACATCTCCTAGAATAAATTAAGAAAGAAATAAAAATATTCCTGGAATTAAATGACAAAGAGACTACAACACAACAAACCCACTGGGACACCTTAAAGCAGTCCTAAGATGGAAGTTTATACCATTTAGTGCCTATGTTAAAAAAATCAGAAAGAGCATATACAAATGACTTAACAGTATAATTCAAGAATCAATCGGGAAAGGTAGGTTAAAAAAAAAACACACAAATCTGGTAACCCAAAAGAAATAACAAAAATCAGAGCAGAAATTAATGAAATAGAAACAAAGAAAACTATTCAAAAAAACCAATGAATCTAAGAGATGGCTCTTTGAAAAGATAAACAAGATCACAGACCCTTGTCCTAGTTAATCAAAGGTAAGAAAGAGCAAATCCAAATGAACAAAACTAGAGACAAAAGGGAAAACAACACAAAACATCAAAAGTAAATCTAGAATATTTTATGAACCTATAGGCTACTAAATTTAAAAAAATCTAAAAGAAATAGATGAATTTCTAAATTCATGGAAACTACTAAAGCAAAATCAAGAAGAGATTAACAGCTTATATAGACCCATAACAATTAAGGAAATTGAAACAGTGTAAAAATAAATAAATAAAAAACTCCCAACTTAAAAAAGCCCAGGCCCAGATGGATTCACAGCAGAATTGTAGGAGACAGGTAGTTAATTTGCAAAAATAACCAGACTACCAGAAACAATTTATAGACTCAACTCATTGAAAATCATCTCCCCATGGCATTCTTCACAGAGTTAGAAAAAAAATCCAAAAACTCATATGCAATCATAAAAGACCCCAGAAATGCAAAGCAATCTTGAACAAAAAGAATAATGCTGGAGAAATCATCCTACCAGATCTCAAACTATTTTACAGAGCTACAGTCATAAAAATGTCATGGTATTGGAACAAAACCAGACACATAGATCAATGGAACACAATAGAAGACACAAACATGAATTTATGGAATTTCAGCCACCTGATATTTTACAAGCATTCCAAGAATACACAATGGAGCAAAGATGACATCTTCAACAAATGGTGCTGGCAAAACTGGGTCTCCACTAGTAGAAGAATGATATTGGAACCTTATTTTTCACCCTGTACAAAAGTCAACTCCAAATGGATCAAAGACCTCAATAAAGAACCTGAGACACTGAAACTCCTAGAAGAAAATGTAGGCAGCTCTCTACAATATATAGATGTAGGAAAGAACTTTCTAAATGGGACATCATTTGCTCAGGCATTAAGGTCAACAAGCAACAAGTGGTAGCTCATTAAACCTAAAAGTTTCTGTACAGCAAAAGAAACAACCAAAAAGTGAAGAGGAAACCCACAGAGTGGGAAAAAAATCTTTACCTGCTACACATCTGACAGAGGATTAATATCCAGAATATACAAAGAATTGAAAAGACAAAGCAAAAAGAAAGTAAGCAGCCCAATAAAAAGATGGACTAAGAACATGAACAGAGAGTTCTCAAATGGAGAAATAAAAGTGGCTAAAAAACACCTTAAAATGTGCTCAACATTCTTAACAATTAGAGAAAGCAGATCAGAACCATTTTAAGACTCCATCTTCCTCCAGTCAGAACAATAGGTCAATAGAATAAAAGACATCAAATGCTGTCAAGGAGGTGGAGAAAGGGAAGGCTAATTCACTGATGTTTGGGAACTATGCAACTATGAAAAGCACTATGGAAACTCTGAAGAACGAAAAGCAAATCTACCATATGATCCAGCTATATCATGCCTTGGCATATACCTAAAAGTCTCATCCCACTTTACAATATTTGTACATCCATGCTTGTCGTTGCTCTTTTCACAATAGCTAAGAAATTCAAAAAGCAATTTTGGCAGCTGTTATCCTCAGCTGACAAAAGGATAATGAAAATGTGGTTCATTTACAAAATGGAGTTCTACTCAGCAGTAAGAAAAGATGAAATGCTTAAATTTTCAGGTAAATGGATGGAACTAGCAACTTTTATAGTAAGTAAAGTAAAACAGACTCAGAAAATCAAGTGATGAATGTTCTCCCTCATTTACAGACCGTAGCGCTGATCACTTGTGAGTATGTATCCTGATGTAACAGGAAGAGACAGGAAAATGAAAAGGAAATATGGAGGTAAAAGGAAAGAGCCCAAGAGAGGGGGATAGTAGGGAAAAGATGTTAGCAAGGGGGAAATAGAACAAATGTGGATATTCACCTAGGAATGGAGAAGGGAAGGACACACAAGGAACCATTAAGGTAAAGTGGAAGAAGGAACTCAAAAGAGGGGGGGATAATTGGGGGAAAGGGGGACAATTAAACTGGGAATGGAGGAGATAGTTTAGACAGGGAGAGAGGAGAGAGAAATAAAATGCATGTGTCATAAAAAATCAGAGGGAACTGTATTAACTCAGAAACCCCTGAAAAATACACATACAATATCTGAACATTAGTGCATGTGTATACCTGAAAGCTACATAACAAGGGACACAATGCCAGACAGGAGAAACCTCCCTGTGATTTTTTGGTTATGGTAGTCCAAGAGCCTCCCAAAATAATACAGCTATTGTCACAGCCCTTGTTTACCTCCGAGAACTTGAAGGTAAGACCCTACTGCTGAAGACAGGACATTCTTTGGACACAAGAGTTGGAGTAATGGAGCTGGAACGCATCTGGAAGCCTTCTCCTGAAAACAAGCTCTCATAGTTTTAGAGGATGCTATGAAAACTCTAAGCAAGAAAACCAATCAACTCTAAAGGCTAAGAACCACAATGACTGGCATGGGAAACTGCCTCCATTGGTGACATAGTGGCACTGTTATCTAGGGGATAATCTCCAGCTGTCTAATTGAACTTAAAGCCCTCTCAGTGGAAGGGAACTCGTGAGTGGCAATGCAAATATAGCCAAATACATATGGCTGAAGAGATCATAGATCCTAGAGAAAACACTATCTCTTATTCTCTAGACAAATGTAATTTCTTACTGTATGTTAATTATGGATTCTTATATTTACAAAAAAAAATTGTATCTTATTCCACTAAACACAGAAGCTTCTTTTTGCAAAAGGTGGAAGATATTACAGAGTTCCACAGCTAATCACACTAAGAGAATATATGTCTTGAGAGATGCCCAGCCCTATATGACACAGTAGAACCTCTACACCTAAGGCTCATGGAACATAATGGATCAAGGGGTAGAAAGAACACTAACATATCCTTCAACTCTCACCAACAAAGCTTATTCATACAACAGAGTAGGATGCACATAGAAGACAATTTTTGGAGAATAAGAGACTGTAAAGTAAGTGTCCCTGGATACAACTCTTATATTAAATTAAACCTCACAACCCACGATCCAGGGACCATTGTGGAAGAGAGGGTGGGAAGATTGTAAGAACCAGGGTTGGTGCATGAACACAAGGAAACAGAAGTCCTCAGACCACTGGAAACCTGTTCATCTGAACCTGCAGCAATGCTGACAATGTACATAAGACCCATGTCAGCTAGATCAGGCAAAAATCCAGTACTGAATAAGGGGAATGGGCAGCAGGCCCCAACTCTAGCCAAGGAGCTATTCGGAAATTATTACTGTGGGGTGAGGGAGAGTAGATTTTCCTTACGGGAGTAACTCTAGAAAGGGTGACTTTATTATTCACTGAGAGACACCTGGGAAGAAATATTTGAACCAATAGAACTAACATATATGACAGAATACCTGAAATCTGATGGAGGGGGGCCAATGGGTGGCATTGAGGCATGAGTTCCCACCCATTGAGAGGGTTTTAAGTCAGTATAGATAGTTATTGATTGCCCCCTAGATAAATGTGCCACTACTGCACCAATTGATATACTTTGCTCTGCCAGTCATTGTGGTTAATAGATTTTACAGCTGGGCAACAGTGGTGATAGCATGTCCAAGACCCATGCTGACTTAATCAAACAAAAACCCAGCATAGAACTGGGAAATCTGCAGCAGGCCCCAACTAGGCAAGGAAGTATTGGTAAATGATTACTGTGGGGGTGAGGGAGAGTAGATCTTTTTATAGGAAGTGACACTAGATAGGGTGACTTGACTTTAGTGAATGAACTTGCACCAATGGACATCTAGCTATAAATGCTTGACTGGATATGACATAACATGTATGACAGAATACCTGAAATATGTTGGGTTCACTTTGGGGAGCAATGAGGGGAAGGTTCTAAATTTAAGATGTATCATATGAAATGCACAAAAACAATAAAAATTTCAGTCAAAATAATAAAAGAAAGAAAGAAAATAGTTTTAAAAGAAAAATTTCTATTGAAAATGGGTACATATCATGGAATGCCTGCGGTAGATGATCTCCAGGTTCCCTTCCTTACTGAGGAGCTATTGGCACTTGATAGTTAGTGGAATAGAGAAAATCATTCTTTTGCAGAGATTTGGACATCAGTAGGTTTCATATGCCCCCGTGGATGGTCCCCTACCAATGCACATATTGACAGCACTTTCTAGACTTAATCTGTTATATTTTTAGAAAATGACAGTTGGGAGGGGTGTGCTTGGAGAATGTAGTGGTATTTGATGCATGTAGGGTAATAGGTTTGATCATATTTCAGTGTATACACATATGAACTTCTCGAATACAAAGAAAAAAATACAAATTGATGCAGAAAAGAATGTCCCTTTCAACCATGTTATTATGACTTGCTTCCTTTTTTCCATTCATCAACAACTACACACACACACACACACACACACACACACACACACCCGCCCCCCCACACCCCCACAACCCCACACCCTGGCCAAGCAAAGGCAAGAATTGGATCTTTTCAATCTTACAAGACTAAAGGTGCAGTACCTAGAGGAACCAGTTGATGGTGCTACAATTTAACCTATCATTTCATCATTCAGTTTACCTTGGTGGCTGTCCAGAAAATCTGCTAGATGTAGAGATAGGGAAAGAGATACACACTTAGGAACTCTTATTCAAGATATTTTTTTCCTAAAAATACATGGAAAGATGAAGTAGATGTTAAGATAACCATTAAGTAAAATAGAGAAGAAAGCCTGAAAACCAAATAAGAAAGCAGCACAAGAGAAAAGGAACATGAAAAACAAGATGTTTCTGAGCGTTAAGGTGCTAGTGTAACCAAAACATATTCTTAAAGCAGAGGCTGGGGAGGCTATGATTTAATTAGAAAATTTTAAATCTTGTAAATCTGCTTTTTTTAATACCTGAAGTCCTCCAGAAAATTGGAAGAACTATATACATATATTTTTTTCTGCTTTTATTCCTAAACTTATAGAATATGGAATAAGTTATTTCACATAAGGGCTTTTGACTATCTCTAAACAAAACTTAAAACACTGACATTTGAGATAGTAGTAGGAAAAAATAATCCCTTCTGAGGTCATAAATCTGAATCCTGTTAGGAACTCAGCCCAAAACTAAGGAGTTCAAAATATTGTCTTCTGTGAGAAAAAAAATATTTCATAAATTCTAGGTCCTACAAATGACCTACCTCAAATATACAAAATGAAAAAGAAAAAAAGAGGGCAGTGGTTGCAGAGATGGCTCAGTGGGATGACTTGGTGGTTAGGAAAATGTGCTGCTGTTTAAGACACCTCGAGTTCAGTTCCTACCACCTATGTCTGGAGCTTCCATGGTAAGCTAATTTCGGTGAAAGGATTCAAGAATGGCTCATCGTTTTCAAATCAACAGATATAATTCAGTCCACAGAGAATCAGAGAAAAAAATCACATAATAACTTGAGTAGATGTTGAAACAGCATTTGCTATTCTTCCAGAAGAATAGTTCCTAGCACCCACAGGGCAGCTAACAGTATTTCATAACTCTAGTTCCAGGAGATACAAAACCTTCTGGCCTCCATGGAAACCAGGAAGGCACATTGTAAACTTACATACAGGCAAAACTCATACATATAAAATAAAAATAAAATCTTTAAAACAATAGTAGAATAAACTTAAGAAGATAAGAGAAACTTAACACTAAGGGCTTGAACGGGATGCTAGAATATAGTCACACCTTTCACATTCATTAGCTGGCAAAATATATGAACTCTATGAAACTGATTATACTAACAAGAGAGATCAATAAATTCCACACAATCTCAATCAGATTTCAATGACAATCTTTCAGAATCTGAAAAAAGAAGTTATTTGGGGACTAGAGAAATGGCTAAGCAGTTAAGAACACTGACTAATCTTGCAGAGGACCTGGGTTTGAGTCCCAGCACCCACATGGTGGCTAACTGGAGTCCATAACTCCAGTCCCAGGGCATATGACTCCTTCTTCTGACCTCCACAGGCATTGCATGTCATGGATGTACCTGCCTATATGCAGGCTATGCACTAAGACACATAAAATAATAAATAATAAAGAAAAAAGTTATCTTAAAATTCACTTAAAAAGTTATCTTAAAATTGACTACAAAAGATATTGAATAATCAAATCCTAAACAGAATCAGTAATGTTAGATCTGATTTCAAATTAAAGAGCTATAGTAACAAAATCAGCATGGCACTGAAAAAAATTTAAATTTGGACCAAATAAAATAGAATAGATATATCATCATCAACAATAACAACAACAACAACAAAAAGTCATAGAGCTATAGGCACACAATATTTGACAGAGGTATCAAAAACACATATTGGAGAAACAGAGTCTCTTTAGCAAATGATGTTTCATATCATTCATCCTGTTAAAAATTAATCCAATGTGATTCAAAGAACCCAGTATAAAATCTGAAACTAAAACTTCTACAGGAAAACATAGCCCAAACACTGCAATTTACACGCACAGACAAGGACTTTTTCAAAAGGCCTACAGTACTACATGAAATAATCTCAGAAGTGAGAAATAATTTATGTAGAATTGAAGTTATTTCATAGAAATGAGACAATTAACAGAACGAAGAGAGCACAAAGAAGAGAAGAAAATCCTGACCAACTATACATCTAACATAGGACTAGAATCTACCATCTAGAAAAAATGCCAACAGTAAACAAGACATCCAATCAATAATCAGTGTAACAAACTGAATAAAAGTTCTCAGTGGAAAAACAGAACTGCTCAATAAACGTTTGAAAAAAAGTGTTTCAAATACTTAGCCAACAGAATTATATAAATTAAAACCACTTCGGACTTCATCTGATCTCTGTCACACTGGATATCCTGAAGAAAAACCAATGAGAAGGAATGTTGGTAAAGATATGGAAATGAGAAATCATTATACACTGATAGAATGAGTGTTAATTGTTGCCACCATTATGGAAATCAGTGTGGACATTCCTCAAAAAACATGAAGTACATCTCACACATGATTGAGGTACTGTCAATATTCTACAGACATACTTGTACATGAATGTTTATTGCTGCACTTTTCCAAGGGCTCAATATATGCAACCAAACTCAAAGTTCATCAACAGAATGAGTAAAGAAAAGTGGTATATATACCTAATGCAGTTTTATATACGTGGAGAATAGAGTTAAATGAGGCTATTTGCAAGAAAAACGGATGGAACTGAAGATTACCACATTAGGTTACCTAAGCTAAGCTCAAAACTAAAGAAATGCATTTAGTCATATGAAATATATATATATAAACTATAGAGAGAGAA
>NW_008359121.1:199894-200373 GCF_000622305.1 Nannospalax galili | reverse complement strand
GCAGGTTCCGGGCCAGCTGGGGCTATAGGGAGACCCTGTCTCAAAAAGACCAAAGAAGAGGGAGGAGGAGGGGGAGGAGGGGGAGGGGGAGGAGGAGGAGGAGGAAGAGGAAGAAGAAGAACAACGACAATGACAATGACAACGACAACGATAACAACTTTGGTTGGAACTTTGAGGTAGTTGCAAATGATAAGGAAAGGCAAAATATTTCATGTTTCCTTCAATTGCAAAATATAAATTTAACACTATATACATGCAGATTATGCTAATATGAGACAGGAATCATTGTATGAGGATTAAGGTAGCTGATTATGCATTATGGAGGAATGGGGATAGGTAGTGGAGTTTAAAATCAAGGTGGTGTGGGGACTGGGTGGACAGGGCAGAGGAGGGAGTATGGAAAGGGACATGTAATACTGAAGGCCTTTAGAAAAGGCCATATGGAAACCTACTACTGTAGAAGCATCTTAAAGTATATA
>NW_008359121.1:196043-199836 GCF_000622305.1 Nannospalax galili | reverse complement strand
CATCTTAAAGTATATATATATATATATATATATATATATATATATATGCACATCATAAAAAGAGATTAAGAGGAGTTGTAACAGGAAGACATTGTCCTTTCTTGACACCATAGGCTAATGAAAAAAAAAAAAAGAAAGAAAAAACCTGAAGGCCAGGAATGGATTCCCTCTCTAGAGGCTGTTGACTAAGGGTCTCATTCACCTTCAAACAATACTAACCATTACCAGTGCTCTTTGCTACCCACCAGAACATGATGGTGAGTCCCTGTTACTGAAGACACTGTGTGCATGGCTTATAGAGGAAAAATTAAGCTGCTGTTGATTTAAGAGTCTCATCTCTACTAACTAGCGTTCATGGTGCTATAAGGTGCTATATATGCTCCTGGAAGAAAAAAATAGTCATTAACCTTAGCTGTGAAGTACAATAATTTGCCTGGCAAGATATATTGCACTTGGTGCAATAGTGGCATGAATATTATGATGATTATGGGAGTAATCAGTAATTCTCTAATTGTATTTAAGATCTGCTTCATAGGATGGAGCCCATACTTGACACTGGAATCAGGTTTAGGACCCTGAGGCTAGACAGATCACGTGGCATAGAGGCAAGCCTAATACCAGTTTATAGTAGGGAGTTATGATATTAAACTGACTCCTTATTAATCATTGTCATACCCATAGATTAATGAATCACTTATCTCTCTCTCTACAGGGAACTTTATTCTTATACAGCAAATGATGATTATTAACCCACAAATCCCCACCTGACCAAAGTGCAAAGAACAGGGGACTAGAGTGTATCTATTCCCGAATAGGACACTTCTATCTAACTGCCTCTCAAGGTTCAAGGATTATTGTGGAATAGTGGATGGAAAGATTGTAAGAGCCAGAGGTGATTGATGACTACAAGGAAATAGAGTTTTCCAGTAAGTGGTTACTTATATGAACTCACAGCAATGGCATTTTTGTCCCCAGAACTCAAGTAAAGCAAAAGTGGTTGCATGCTTCTTTAATCCTGGTAAGAAACTGGGAAGTAGACAGAGGAGACTGCCCAGAATCTTCTGGGTCAGCAAGCCTGGCTGATGAAGTATTAAATAACAGAAAGACCTGCTTCAAACAAGGTGGAAGGCAAGAACTAACACATAAGTTTATCCCCTGTCCTTCACATGTACTCAGTGGCATATGGGCACCTGTTCCCATACATAAACACACACCAGACACAAGCACATGCCCATAAACGTGCACACGAAGAAAAAGAAAAAAATCATAAAAATAAAATAACCTTTCGAATAGTCAGAGATACATCATTTACAAATGGCTGAGTGGAATGAGTTGAGAAGTGTCAAAAAAAGAGAAATATAAACGATTTTGGAAGTCAGAAATTCATTAACTGTTTTTAGAAAATTCAGTTGGACATATGAAATAAAATGTAACAGAACTGATAATAAAAATGAATAAGTTCAGCAGTAGAGGACCATTTCCTGTTTTCTGAGTGAACCTATATTTAATAGAGTACCCGACAGAAATCACCTAAATGCTCTACAAATTGCCCGTAAATTACTTTAAATTACTATTTGTTCCATCTTATGTTATGCTTCTCCTCATTTCCTGATTTAAGTGTAAACTATTGTTTTTATTAATTTTGTTTCTGTAATAATCATTTTGTACATCATTTAAATGTTTTCAAAGGATTCATTGTATTTGTCTTATTATTTGCGATCTATCTGTATTAACTGTGATTAAGAGTCATTCTAAAATCTCACTGTACCTAACCTGGAATTTGTGGTTAATTACTGCCATCTTATCAAATTTTAATTGATCTTTTTTCTCTGTATGTGACTATGAGAAATGTCACCATGATTCAGCAGCTTGATCAATGGCAAGGTTGTTCTAAACTCTTTATACCAGAACCAACAGAAAAATCCCATAGCAGGAGAATGCTGCATGTGAACAGAAATACATGAAGGTGTCATGAACTTTAAAAGATGATTATCTAAACTGCTAAGTAGAGAATTTCCAATTCAGTCACTCATACATTTTCATATATTTTGTATTTGGAAAAGTAAATAAACATCATAGCTGAAGTACCAAATACCTAGTCATTAAAGTACTGGTTTGTGGGTGTCCACAGAGAATGGTGATATATATATGGGGACAAATGGGCTCAACCACATAGACCTTCCCTAGCTTGGATGGAGGTAACTACTTTTGGAACCAAACCCACCTAGTTAATACATGTTAATTACAATTACATATTTGGGCATCATGTGAATAACTGCAATGTGAACTGCAGAACCAATGACTGTCTAAACACAACCTTGCCATATTTTCTATAGGATTCCTTGTTCAAGTACTTTATCTTCTAAAGAGTACCATTGTTATTTATACATAACCTGATACCAGAGGGCAAAAAAATATTTAGAATGCTAACATATGAAATATTGTTATTTGTTGTACAAGTTTTAGCATATTATCTCCCAATTATGAGTATGGCCTTACCAAATTGAAACTGGGCTGCAAACAACTATTCTTTACCTAATGGCTAAATGGTGACTTTCATCAATAGAAGACCCTGGAGTGATTCTGCACGGTGGTAGATGAAGAATGATACATATAGTCTAAAGACCAATCTTCTTTGCTGTTCAGTAATGTTTTTGTTTCATACTAAGATTAAGAATCATTGTATCTTTGGGGGTAATCAACACTTTCCTAATTGGACGTAAAGCCCACTCAATGGGAGGGAACTCATGGTGGTACTGTAACGATAGCCAAATACACATGGCTGGAGAGGTCATAGGCCTTAGAGAAAACCCCAAGGCTGTCACATTCCTAGACAAATGTTATTTCTTACTATATGCAAAATATGGATCCTTATATTTACAGACAAGTATCCCAGTCACCACTCATCAAAGAAGCTTCTTTTGAAACAGATGGAGACCATTGGTTTCAGAATTGGGCACACAGAGACATTGTCTGTGAATTGCCCAAGCCTACGTGGCACATCTACAAGGCAACTTCTACACCTAAGGCTCACAGAACATTAGAACAAGGGGTAAAGAGGACATTAATGCATCTCTCAATTCTCATTAATGAATCTCTCTCCTGGAACAGAGGGTCAGGAACACAAAAGGTCACAAATGGTCAAAGTGTAGAGAATAAGCCTCTGCAGAGTGTAGGCCTTGGGACAGGATTCCTACATTAAATTTGACCAACCCAGAGTCCAGGGACCACTGTGGAAGAAGAGATGGAAAAACTGTAAGAGCCAGGGAGGAGGTGCATGACGATATGGAAACAGAGTCTTATAAGCTGCTGGGACGTTGCTCATATGAACCTACAGTAATGGTGTCAGCATGCACAAGGCCTATGCAATCTGTGCAGACAAAACTCCAGCACAGAACTGTGGAAATGGGCAACAAGCCCCAATCTTAGTCAAAGAATTATTAGCAGCTGATTACTGCTGGGTGAGGAGGGACTGATCTTCCTAAAGGGAGGGACTCTAGAATGGCTGACTAGACCCCAGTCAATGAACTTGCACTGAGGAACACATGAGGATACCAACTTGACATGATAGGCCTTAACACAAATGACAGAATGTGTGAATTCTAGTGATGAGGGGTCTGTGGGAGTGTGCCAGTGGAGAAGGGGGGATAAAGACGATTAAGATGTTCTGTATGAAATACAAAAAATTCAATAAAAATGTACAAAAAAATATCAAAAAAGAAAATATAATAAAAATTTAGAAAAGAATATATTTGCTGTACAATGTATTTATTGTTAGGTATTATATTCAAGA
>NW_008359121.1:195487-196030 GCF_000622305.1 Nannospalax galili | reverse complement strand
TAATTAGATGCACTTGCTCTCAAGCCTGAAGATCTGGGGTTGATCCCCAGGACCCACATGGTGAAAGGAGACCGACTCCCACAAGTTATCCCCTGACTTCTCCATGAGTGTCATGATAAATAAATAAATAAATAAATAAATAATAAATAAATAAATAAATACATTTATTTTAGGTTTGTTTCCAATGTATAGGATGCCTACATTTTCCTGTATTTAAGGATTATACAAATAACCTTTTCCCAGAAATTTTTATGATAAACAATAGGATAACAATTCTGTTCTTAACATTCAGCTACATATATATATTTAAATACTGTTAATGGCTGACACATTTTAATACAGTTAAAATATGCTAGAATTGATTTTAAAAAATCAGTGATGTTTTTACTTAAAACAATATACACTTCATTTTTCAGGAGTCAGTCAAATGTGCCTGCTTTTTTATTTCCCATTTGTATGTCTATTGTTTGTTGGGGAAAAAAATAATTCTTTTCATCACATTTGAGTGCTTAGAGTTTTCAATCTGATATTTTGGCCTAAGAG
>NW_008359121.1:190553-195401 GCF_000622305.1 Nannospalax galili | reverse complement strand
AGTCCATATAAACTCCCACTGTTCCCACTAATAAAGTATCTACAGAAGGTTTCTCCTTTATAAAATAATATAGTAATGTAATGAAAGAGCACTTAATTAATTGCTTTTTTGCTTCTTTTACTTTATTGTTCATTTGTTTTTTATTATTTAGTGGTATGATTATTCAACATATAATAAAACCATTGTTTTGTTTTATTGACAGTATAATTTTTATTAATCATTATTACTGATTATACACATTCCTTAATGTATATTAATGTCAAAAGTAATAGCTGAGGCTCTCTTCCATTGAGCTATTAAAACACAACTCTTGTCATGCAGAAGAGGTATTTTATTTGGATTTCTTGTTCTCTGTGGCTCATTTTGCAAACTGTTATAAGTGAGATAATTGTTATAAGTGAACAAACTATGATTGCAGTAATTAAAAGCTATGGGGAACCTTTTGAC
The DNA here is from genome assembly GCF_000622305.1 of Nannospalax galili. Taxonomy (NCBI): domain Eukaryota; kingdom Metazoa; phylum Chordata; class Mammalia; order Rodentia; family Spalacidae; genus Nannospalax; species Nannospalax galili. The sequence goes on along the minus strand of NW_008359121.1, from coordinate 194,954 downwards.
ATTTAAAATTCTCTATAAGGTATAGGCTTTGCTCAGAGACCATTGTGGAAGAGGGGGCAGAAAGTGTGTAACAGTCAGGGCTGTTGCATAATAAACATAAGGAAACAGACTTTCAGGACAATGGAAACTTTTTCATATGAAATTGTAACAATGCTGACAGCATGTACAAGACCTATGCTGACTCAATCATAAAAAAACAGCATAGAGTGTGGGAAATGGGCAGCAGGATCCCAGCCAAAGGACTATGGGGGAAATGATTACTGTGGAGTGAGGGAGAGTAAGTCTTTGAGGGAGTGACTCTAGATAGGCTGGCTAGATTCCAGTGCATGAACTTGCACTGAAGGGACACCTGGATAGAAATGCTTCCCTGGGTAGGACTTAACATATATGACAGAATACCTGAAATCTGGTAGAAGGGGGCTATGGTAGGTAGGGAGGATATGGGTGGTCTAAATTTGATTAAGATGAATTATACGAAATGCACAAAAACTCAACAAAAATACCAAAAAGGAAAAATCTATAGGCTTTAAAATGGCATTTCAAATGTTCTGTAAAACATAGGTTTTAAAATTTTACACAAAACATTCCAGTCTCTATTACATCTTGAATGCATACCTTTTATGTATTGTCAGAGAAAATTTTTTTAAAGATAACATAAATTTCTGGTTTTCATTTTTACAGTACCTGGATATTAAGCTAGATAGAAATTTGTGTGGATATGAGAAGGAAAGGAAAGAGATATTATCAGAAGCACTGATAAACAAGCTTTTTTCCAAACATTTAAAACAGAAAGTAATTTTTAACTCTTTATTGTACTTGTAGACATATTTACAAACTACTCAGAAACATCATCTATGGCAACTGAGAAAATAATAGAGGTAATTAAATTCTTGCCAAAACATTATTCTCATGATTGGATTACCAAACTCCATCCAGACTAATACTGACTTTTCTCTTCTTCCTCCTCTTCCTTCTTGAAGCAGTGTCTCATGTAGACCCTCCTAGGTAGACTCAAACTTACTATGTAGCTGACTTGGCTTTAAAATCCTGGTCTTCTTGCTAGATTACTGGAATAAATAGCTCATCAGTTACAGCTTTATCCTTGTTTCTAAGTTCACACAAAAGGTGAGAAAAATTTACAAATAACTTGTAATATGCATATGTCCTGGGACCGCAACCCATATGAAAAGTTGAAAAAAAAAACAACGATGCCTTATAAAGGTACTTTTTAACATTGGCTAGAGATCTATTGAGTCAGATAAAGTGTAATCTGGTATTCTTACATAAATTAGAGTGGTAGCCTGAAACTGACATTGTTAGAACACCCAGGGTCTTCAGGTCTCAAATAGAGAAAGCAATAAGCAGGGCAGAAACACACTCAGTTCCCTGACCACCCAGATACAAGTCAGCCTGACTATGGTTATATCATACAGCCCATTTGTTAACCAAGTCCCAGTTCCCTAAGCAAGCAAAGAGTGATCCCTGTAAAGAAGTCTGTATAAAATGTGGCCCTCTCCTCCAAATCATAAACATACCACCAGTAACATCTTAAGTACCTGCTTCCTTACAGTATAGAACCTTCCTTTCCCTCATAAACTTTTAAGAGTAGACACCTCCCTTTGTCTGGTGAGATTGAAACAGCTTGCTTCAGATTCCAGTGTACTATGATTTCAATCTGACTGCTAGTATTAATAAAGCTTTTGTTTGAAGATGATTCAACTCAGCACTTTTCTTTTGAAATCTCCTTCTCTCCCATGCTAATAACTTCAAAGAAGTAATTTATGTCCTTTTGAAATCATGCATAGAACTCTTCTACACTCTATGACAGTTGTCCAACCTCTAAATTAGAAAGTAAAGCAGGGATTAAACAGTACATATGAAAATTGACACTGATATTAACCACTTGGCATTAGTTTGCTCTCCAGTTTGTACATACCAGTTAGCTGCTATATTCCTTTCATCCCAGGTACAAGATACTGCTAAAACACTGAAGATCCCACAAGAGAGGTACCACTGTTTGAAAGTAGATGGACCCATATGATGTACTTTCAGCTGCTCACATTTATTTGAAGCTCATAAGAATCAGGTCCTTCATTGATCAATGCAGAATATATCAAGAGAGAAAGACAATTTTGGACCATCTTCATATGCTGCCTGGACCTATACACCAATAGCAGATCTTAACTATTTACTCAAAAGACAAGATAACTAAGATAATTGATTACTTTTGTAATCATTTTTATTTTGCCCTTATTTTGCTTAGTAACATATCCTTGACCAATTAATGTCCTAACTCAAGAACTAAAGTGTTTTGGGATTTTTTGGGAGCGGGGGGAGGCTGGAATTTACTATCTTTCCCTCTCAGTGAATGCCTGTAATGTTTCACTAAAGAATTCTGTATCTGTTCTCTCCTTACTCTAAGGCTGTGGGAAGCACCTTCCTTTTGAGAAACTGATTATTGGGTACTGTTCTTTAACAATACTGAGATTTATTTTGTCGTTTGGGTTCATTAGAACCATCCTTGAAGGAATTTCATGTGTAGGGTCAAAACCCTCGACTATAATAGTAGAAATCTACCTGGTGTTTAAAGGTATTCTACCCTGTGTACAAATTGTAAAAGCTGGCTGTCATAATTTGCCTTCTGTTGCTATGATAAACACCATGACCAAAAGCATCTTGTGGAGGATAGGGCTTTCATCTTACAAGTTTCAGTGTATCCTTGAGTGGAACCAAGGCAGGAACGCAAGGCAGAAACCAATGCTGCTTACTGACTTTTACCTCTGGCTGGCTCGGATACCTTTCTTAAACATCCCAGGCCTACCTGCAGATGGATTTTATGACCCACAGTGGGCTGGGACCTTCTACATCAATTAGCAATTAAGAAAATCCCTCACAGATATGCCCACATTCCAGTCTGATGAATAAAATCCCCAATTAAGAATCCTTCTTCCCAGGAGTCTCTAGTTTGTGTCAAGTTGATCAAAAACTAACCAGCACATGGGCCTCTAAACCAGCAATTAGACATGGATCTCTAAATAGCACTTCTTCAGAAAAGGTGATAAAAGGCTTCCTGTCTCTTCATTTCTTGATTTTTGATTTCTCAGTACTTCATTTTTAGTACTTGCTCAATTTGAAACATATAAATGAGACCTGTCACTTACATCTCAAGGAAGTATAATGTAGTGTTAATACACATGGATTGTCAGTGGAGTCAGTACCACAGCAGATGGAAACTGACTTTGTCATTTCCTCCCTAATCATTTTCCTAATCTTGTACAGTCCTATCACCTTCACATGTTATTCTAAATACTGAAGGCTCTATAAGGTTTCATCATCACATCACCTAACATTCTTGAGTTGCGAAAAAGTAATATCTTTGAATGAAAAGAAAACATAAATGATTTGTCCCCAAGAGGTCAAGTTTCCAAGTCTGAATTTGATCAATTTTGAGAATTAATGAAGTGATGCTCTGGAAAGTTTCTGCTAAGTGCATGAATTTCCTACCAATTGAATCACTGTATCATATAAAATCTGTTCTCGCCACTGTCTCTCCTAAAGATGGAAATTTGAGGCAGAAAAATTCTCTTAACTTTACTTGGTGCTAGCCTTAAAATGCCTCATGACATAAAACTGTTTCTTACGATCATTTTGTCTCTGATTCTTTCCATGCATGATTAGTCTTATGAGCCTTTGATTATAACACCATTCCATAACAGACCAAATACAGATTCTTCTAGACTCTTATCTTTTCCTCTTGTTCAGTCTACATCAATACAGAAGACATGGCTTGGAAAGTTAATGAACATCTTTATCTAAAAATGGGAACTGTTTTGAAAGACAGGGTGAGCAGAGCATTCATATAAGCTGAAGCAACCAGAATATGCTGACTGGCCTTCCATGATGATCTACAGGCTGTAGAATTCATATCATATGAAATTCTGTTGTGGGTGAGGAGGAAGTCAGGGAATTGAAAGAGAGGAAGCAGCTTGAATTGTTCAATGCTGGTCTTCTATTAAGAAATGAAAAGAAGTTCCAAACTGCCTGTCTGCACTGGCTTTTTGTAGCAAGGCTATAAACAAAACCAGTGATGAGATAGCTTATAACTGTCTACAAAGTTGAAAGTTGACCAACAGTAATAAATGGACTTAGCCAAACAGAATAATTGTTTTACAATCTTTTACTCATTATAAACTCTATAAGACATAAAATTAAATGAGGTTTTAACGTTTAAAAAAGATCTCCACTTCGTTGTGAAAATACACAGTTTCATACAGAAAAATTCATTTTAAGGCAATTGACATTGAGACATTTTCACATGCATTTCTAATCTCTCTATATATATGACTATTACTGGTCACAATCGCTTACTTTCTGAGTTACTTGGCATCTGAGTATGAATAT
>NW_008359121.1:190200-190460 GCF_000622305.1 Nannospalax galili | reverse complement strand
ATCTGCCCTTCTGGTAAATCTAGTCAGCCAGAGGTCCCTGTTCCAGGAGGTCAGCTGTTCCTCATCTACGGCAATCCATTGTCAGTATTCCTTTGGATAGAATTGGTGTCTGCTGTTCATTTTTCCAGTAGTGTGTTGGGTTACTATCTGGAAGAGCCTTTATCCATCCTGGCCAACATCTCGCCTGAAGGCATAGCCTGTATGGCTTTGCTGTTTGTCAAGTAACATTTAGCTATATATATGTATGCTCTTATGAAATT
>NW_008359121.1:188003-188459 GCF_000622305.1 Nannospalax galili | reverse complement strand
ACCTAGGAGGGCAAGGAGCAAAAAGTGTCCTTTGTGTCCCTCTGACCCAATTAGTATAGATCTCAAGGTATGTCTGTTAAACATCCAAGAAGGTTAGTTCCACCATTCTGGCATTTTTAATTACTGTGTGTCATGCAGATAAACCTTGGGTAATGACCAGTTGGTCTCAAATAAACCTTACCTAGAGATATATTTCTTATATTTCTTGATCTGTTATGTATAATTTGTCAGTAGATTGTAGGAATAATATGGTTCCCTCCGGTTTTCGTGACTAGTTAGGCATTGTTTCTCTCTTGCATCATCTCCCCCATCTATCATGGTTTTCCCACTTAAGGTGCCCCCACTTCCCCCCATTTCTTCCTTACTAATACCCTTGCTCCTATGAACCTACCTCTGTTGAGCTTCTTCTTTATCCTTATCCCCTAGGTTCCACATATACCCTTTCCTCCCCTCTCG
>NW_008359121.1:171628-183991 GCF_000622305.1 Nannospalax galili | reverse complement strand
CCCAGAAAGAGGCTGTCAGCCCCAGAAAGAGGCTGGCAGGTGTGCCAGGACCAGGGAAGTAGAGGGAGGTGAGGGCCGGGCCAGGACCAGAAGCGGTGCTCCTGGGGCCCAAGAAAGGCACTAAGTTTGTCTGGGTGAGAAGGATCAGGAAGCAGTATTGATTTCCCAGGTGTCTGGGGCCCCAAGACTAGGAATGGCACAGGTCCCAAAGTAGGAGTATAAAATGGCAGCTGGGGGGGCCGGGGGGGGATGGAAGGGTGAATGAGGCTTAGGGAGTCCTGGCACGGAAGCTGCCCTATAGACTTACCCCAAGAGGCCTGAGGATAGTAGTCCAAACAGAATATTTTTTGGTGCTTTTGAGATAGGGTCTCCCTGTAGTCCCAGCTGGACTTGAAGTCACAGAGATCACCTGCCTCTGCCTCCCAAGTGCTGCGATTAAATGCATATAGCACCATGCCCATCAGAACAACTTTTTAAAAGTAACATTTATTGGATTTTTCTTTCATAATTTCACACAGGTATAAAATGCATTCTGATTATTGTACTCACCTACTCTCTGTAATCTTTATATCCCACCCCACTACCCCACCTCTTCCTCACATTTACATTTGTTTTGTTTTGTTTTTCAGAATCTCTGGCTTCAAACAGATCATTTGTGTGACCATGGGTTTGGAACTATCCAGTGGAGGCTGATAGACTCCTCGATGGGTGTACAGTGACTGCTCCTCCACCAGAAGTTTATACTCATATACAAAGGCCACTTTCAGTCTTAATCAGTGGACTGTCTCCTTGCAGTGAACTGTGGTGAAAGCAGAGAGTCATGGCAGCTCAAGTGGCAGTTGAATGTTCCTTTCAAAACAGGACATTTATCACCCTTCGTTAAGAATCAAAGAATACTACAAAAAGAACATATGAGCCAGACGATAAAGACAATGACTAAAATGCTGTCTTCTGGGCTTGGCACATCCATCGTAGTCATGTCCTCACAACAGCGGTGGCTGAGGCAGTGTGCCTAAGCAAGACCAACACTATGTTCTTGATAGCTTTCTATTGCTCTGGTAAATGCCATGACTAAAAGCAACTTGAGGATAAAAGTAGTTCTTTCAACCCACTGGGTTGTCAGTGTCCCCAGCCGTTCCCCTTACAGGTTATAGCCCACCATCAAGGGAAGAAAAGATAGAAACTCAAGGCTGGAACTTGAAGCAGAGTATAAGGCCTATGCTCCTTACCACTGGACTTCATGTATTCTGTCATATATGTTAACGACTATCTAGTCAAGTTGCAAGTTCATGTGTGGCACCATAGAAATAGACAAATACACATGGATGGAGAGGACATTGATCTTGCAGAAAACTCTAGACAAATGTAATTTCTCACTATATGTAAAATATGGATACTTGTATTTAAAGACATGTATACTAATTACCACACATCTAAGAAACATTTTTTGCAACAGATGGAGACTATTACAAAGTTCCACAACTGGTCACACACAGAAAATAGGTGTCTATGAGATGCCCAACCCTAACTGACACATCTACAATGAAATTTCTACACCTAAGGCTCACAGAATGTAGTGGAACAAGGGTAGAGAGAGTATTAATTCATTTCTCAACTGTCATCAATGGAGATCTTCCATACAACAGAGGGCAATAACCACAAAAGGCCACAACAGCAAAAGCACAGAGAAGAAAAGTCTTCAAAGTATGTGTCCCTGGACAGGACTCTTATATTAAACTTTACCCACTCAGAGCTCATGGACCACTGCAAAGGAGGGGCTGAAAGATTATAAGAGCCAGGGGAGGAGGTGTATGACCATATGGAAACAGAGTCGTACAGGCTCCTGGGACCATGCTCATATATACATACAGCAATGTTGTCAACACCCATGCAAACTCACTCATTAAATTTAATTTTTTTGACTGACTGATCCATTTATTTTCCCTTGTCTCCAAGATCTGACATTTCTCTTCTGCTTGATCCAACTTCTTAAGTGACACTTTTCTTTGAGATTAAAAAAATTTTTATTGAGTTTGGTGTATTTCATACAATAAGACTTAACTGTATTTAGAACCACTACCTCACCAACACCCCCATTTAGCCACACACACACACACACATACACACACACACACACACAGACACACTCGCGCGCGTGCATATACACACAAGATTTCTTGTATTCTGTCATATATGTTAAGGAATGTCTGGTCAAGCTTTTGAACCCAGAAGTCCCTCAGTGCAAGTTCATCAAATTAAAGATCAGTTCTCACTTACCCAGCAGTAATAAGTTGCTAATAGTTCCATAGCTAAGACTGAGGCCTGCAGCCCATTCCCCTAGTTCTGTGCTGGGTTTTGGTCTGATTGAGTTTCCATGGGCCTTGTTCATGTTGTCACCATTGCTGCAAGTTCATATGAGCAAATTCCCAGGAGCCTGAAGGCCTTTGGTTCCCTATGTTTATATACCAACCCAGGCTCTTACAATCTTTCTGTCCCCTCTTCCAAAATGGTCCCTAAATTGTGGATTGGTGAGGTTTAATATAAGAGTCATATCCAGGGAACACCCTCTGCAGTCTCTTATTCTCTGCACACTGACCAATTGTGACCTTCTGTGAGTATTGCACTCTGTCCCATGAGATAACGGGGTATTGAAGACACTATCTATTACTGATTTGGGTTTAATGTATTTTTACGGCCTTGTAGCACTGTTTGTATGAAATTATGCACAACAGACTTTGTTACATATATGTTCATGATTGTAATATCTTCTTAATCAATTGTTGCTTTAATTAGAATTAAGTGACCCACTTTGTCTCTTCTGAGTAGTTTTAATTTCTTTTGTCACATAATAGAACTGAAACACCTGCTTGCTTCTTTGTGTCATTTGCTTGGAATGTTCTTTGCCATCCTTTCATCCTAAGACAGGACCTATCCTTGAAGGTGAGATGAGTTTCTCGAAGGCAACAAAAAGATAGACTGTGTTCTTTTTAAAAATATTTTACTACTATTATTTATGTCTATGAGTGTATTTTCTGCACATATGTAAGTGCACCCTTGTCATGCAATGTTTGCAGAGGTGAGGAGAGGATGTTGGATTCCCCTGAAACTGGACTTATGGATAACTGTTAGCTGCCATGTGGGTGCTGTGAATCGAACCCAGGTCCTCTGCAAGAGCAGCCAAGTGCTGTTAACTGCTGAGTCATCTCTCCAGAACCCAGACTTCTTTCTTAATCTATTCAGGTAGAGTGTATCTTTTGACTGGGGACTTGTAGCTTTTGATATTTAAGGTTATTACTTAAATGTGTATATTGGTTAATATCATTTTAGTTTGTGTTCTTGGCCACATTCTGTATTTCCATAATTTTATCTTCCTTTGTTTTATTTCTGTAATCTCTTGGGGATAGTCATTCCTGTCTTCCATTGTTTTTATTGCTTTGAACATTCTCATTGGAAATGAATTCCGTCAGTCTATCCATGTAATGGAAAATTTGTCATTCCCGTTGACTACCATGGATAGGTTTGCTGGGTAAAATATTTTGAGTTGGCATCCATGGCCATTTAGAAATAGAAATACTTCTGTCCAAACTCTTCTAACTTTAATAGTTTGCATCAAAAGTCACCTGTAATTCTCACAGGTTTTCCTTTGTACATAACTTGCTGCTTTTCTCTGGCAATTTCAGTATTCTCTCTTTGTTTTGTGCAATTAGTATTTATGTTATGATATGTCGTGGGGAGTGTCTCTTCTGGTTCTGTCTAATTGTTGTTCTTTATGCTTCTTGTGTCTGTACAGTTATATCTTTCCTTAGTCTGTGGAAATTTCTCTATAATCCTGGTGAAGTTCTGGTCATTGTCATTGACCTGTGGTACTTCTTCTATGCTATGATGCATATATTTGTTCTTTTCATGGTATTCCATATATCCTACATTTTCCATTCCTGTGTTTTTTTAATTTTTCATATTCTTTGCTTGAGTTCTTCAACTTTTCCTTCACTCTTGATATTTTGATTCCTGTTTCATTCATTCTACTTGTGAGGCTTTCTCCTGTCATTTCAATTTACTTCTTAAATATTTCGATTCCTTTTGGCTTGGGATTCTTCAATATTCCTATCTCTCTTGTGAATTCACTTTTCAAGTCCTGAATTGGTTTTGTCATTTAATTCAGGTGTAAATTTTATTTTCTTATCCTTCTATGATGAGTTTTTCCTCTCTTCTTTGAGTTGTTTGTCTGTGTCCTTCAAATTCTTACATCATGTTTATGATAGGTTTTTGTAAATTCTGCATCCTTGTATTATTTTTGACTGGTTGGTTTTGTTGGGGACATATTTTCTTGGTTTATTGTACTATTTGTGTTTCCTCATTGTCATTTGGGCATATTGCTCTTTTGTTTGTGTGTCAATACGAAATTCTAGTCTGCATTTGTTTAGTTGAAGTTTGGTTCTGTTTACATTGTTGATGCAACTTGGTTGTTTTTTGCTCAGGTATGGAAAGTTAGTTAATGTACTTCAGGTTCTCAAAAGGTATTGAGTAGGCATGTCTGTGACAGGCATATCAGGAGGCGAAGGCCAAGCTGGAGATAGGGACAACCAGGGGAGGGTCTAACAAACAAAGCTGAAAAATGCAGCTAGTCTAGGCGCAGGGGATCAGGACCAAGTTGGTGAGGTCTGAGCTAGGAGGCTTGTCCAGAGATTAAAAGGGACACTAGCCAGAGCTGGACTAGGCCCAAGGTTAAGAGCACCGAGTATGGAGAACTAATGGAACTCCTCTGGGTGTACAGGAATCAATCTCTTTGGGTTTTTTTTTTAAACTTCCTCAGTGTTTAATTCTGAATTTTATTTCAGTTTGGCTTTTCATCAGAGATTATCTCTTCATTAAAAATTTCTAATTTCGTATCTTGAATTGTTTTCATTATTTCATAATACTGCTTCTTGTTTCTGTGGTCTTTACTCATTCAGGCTTTTATTCATATCTTCTTTGAGTTTCTTGATGACATTTTATAATTGAGATTTTTGAAACAATGTTTTGTGAGTCAGCTAGGCTGCCCTTCTCAAGAAACACTGTGATGGGACCTCTAATTTCTGGTGGATACATATGGTCTTGGTTATTTGTTTTGTTTGTGTTTTTATGATAGGACCTATGAAATTGACTTAAATTGGTGGTGGTATCTCTTGGTATGGATATCTGATTTCCCTTTTGTTGAGTAGATGTTTAGATCCTTGTTTTTTGTCACCCCAACTTTTCAGAGTTTGGACCAAGTGAGTGGTATGTGATGTTCAATCTTGGGAACATTCTATGTTGATATGAGAATGAGCACTTCTTTGTATCACAGTTCAGTTAGTGACAAGTGCTGCTTCTGAGCCTGGGAGAAAACTTCTGTAGACTTAGATCTCAAGTACGTGGAGGGCTTTCTGGGTTCTACAGGTAGTTGCTGGGCAGCAATTCCTAGAGCTACATTGTGAGTGGGCAGTGCTGCATGGGGATATGGGGTGCAGGACACCACAGTCCTCAAGTGGTGGTGGGTGGGTATTGAGGTCTTATTTAAGGACAGTGGAGTAGGACAACACACACCACAAGATTCTGGAGTATCTTGGTAAGTAGGGTAGTGGACTGTCTCTGCGTATTCCTATCTTGGGTCATGGTCATAAAATTACACATGATTCCTGGGCCAAGCTATGATTGGGGTGGCTGTTGGGCAGGTGGGCTGAGTTTTGGGTTCTCTACCTGGGTTCCAGGTTGGACATTGCTATGTGGTTCTGGGTCAAGCTGGTGGGTGGAGTGGCTTATAAGCAGACAGGCAAGTTTGGGGTTCATACCTGGTGTTCTGGGTCACAGTATGCCACTGAATTTGGAGCCCTAGATAGCATGCTGGGTCACAGGAATCCATGAGATCCTGGGATTCTGGGTCACTGGCCTCCACATGGCCCTGGGGTTGCACAATGGGCAGGGTGGTTGGTAGACAGGCAGGAAGATTGAGTCTGGGGTTCTCTAGGGTTCAGAATTGAACTTCCTGTGTTTTTGTTATTAATGTGTGTATACAAAATGGTCTAATGTACTAAAACCAACTCTTTAAATGCAAAAGACAAAAAAATCACATCTTGCACCATCCCTAGAAAAAAAGTTGGTAATTAAGCATAACTTTGGTTTAAATTTGTCATTTTATATAGGCAAATAAGTATTTTAAATCTATCCAAAGGAACCTCCTTTCTGGGTTTCCTCTATTTCATATCCAAAATCTTAAAACTTAACATTTGGATTTTGTCCTATTAAGGAACAAGATGAATATTCCTTCTGTGTAGCCAACTGGATTATGGTGTTGCTATTGACTTTGGAATGCTAACACACAAAAATTTCCCTTACCTTATAGTCAATATTTTCTGCTGCCTGAGTTTTCTGTTAATTCACAATATTCCTTGATAAATATGTGATCTATAAGCCTGATTGTATATCTGAACAGTATGGGACATAAACATTCTTATCCATATGAGCTCCACTGCAGACACAAAATGTAGGGGATATGAACATGAACATCAGACATGGAAGACTATGAGAAGCCCTCCGTATTCAGGCTTCTCCCTATTTACAGTCACTTGTACTTTTTTGACCTTATATGGGATACCCAAACTTTTGGTTGAGCTCAAGTTTCATGAAAGCAAATCATAACCAACTCAACAACATTTATGATGCGTTTACTAAACCTGACCAGATACTAGAATGAAAAGATGCCGTTACTATATGTGTAGGACTATACAATGTCAGGGGGAAAACACAAGCAGTGAGATTTTGTGATATAAACAGCCGCAATTATAAATTATCAAGTTGTGCAGAAGACAAGAGGGCAGATGTGGATGGAACATTTGTACATTTGGGTTTAAATGTCACTGTTTCCAACAAGTCTCAAAAGATTTTATTTTTTGCCTGTCTTCTTGTTTGCAGTGATCCTTAGGATTCATATAACATAAATTATTTTCACTATTTTTTCCTGCTTCATTTGGCTCATTGGCCTGTGAGAAACAGCAGGTATAATGTTTCCTCATGAAATATCCATATACATGGGGGTGGGGGGAGCATTACTCGTGGAGTACAAAGTGAACTTTTATATATCAGACAAATATAATTTAAGAACAATTATGATATGTGGACAGCAATAACTATGCTTGAAGCCATATTTCTTTTCTCAGTAGCCCATGAACCCATATTTATATACATCAATCCCTTTACCTATTTTTAAATTTTTAAATTTTTCTTTTATTTTTAGTTTATATATATTTGATTTGCCTGCATGTATGTTAGTGCATCGATGTGTGTGCAATGCCCACAGAGGCCACAAGTGGGTGACTGATCCCTTGAAACTTGTGCTGGAGAGCTTCAGTTAACACACCTGGGTAGAAGGAATCTCAACTGAAGAATTTGCACCATCGAACTGACCTGTGGCCATGTCTGTAGGACATTTTCTTCAATATTGAGTGAGGTAGGAGGGTTCATCTAACTGTGGGTGATACCACCCATGGGAAGGTGGCTCTGTGTTGTATAAGAAAGCAGACTGAGCACCAGTCAGAGGAGCAAGTCAGTAAGCAGCATTCCCCCATGGTCTGTACTTTAGCTCCTGCCTCCAGTTTCTTGCCCTGTCTTCTCTCATTAATGAACTGTGACCTGGGAGATGTTAGATAAAATAAACTTTTTCCTCCCCAAGTTGTTTTCCGTCAGTTTATATCACAGCGTTTGAGAAGCAAACTAATAAAGAACTGGAATAACTAATGGTTGTTAGCACAGTGTGCATGCTGAGAACTGAGCCTGGACCCTCTACAAAAGCAGCTAGTGCTCTTAACCACTGAGCCATCTCTCCGACAACTTTTTTTTCTTTTTCTTTCTTTATGTTCTATAGAATATGGAACCTTTTATATGTTAGGCAAGTATTGTACTACTGAGGTATAATCCCAGATCTCTTTTTACATTTTATTTGTGGAACAGGTTGTAACTCAGTTAACCAAATGGCCTTGAATTTAGGATACTTCTGCCTCAGCTTCCTGAGTAGCTGGTATTACAGGCATTGCCACGAGGACTGGCCCAGCTTCATCTGCTTTAGTTGTTATCTGTAATTACTTAAGGGGAAATAGAATAATTACAAGAGGCCAGGCCTTATGACTAGTGCTGTGTCTAATTTAATAGACATTATTTTTGATGATGCAAATTTTCAGATCTGGATTGTGTGATGGGTGAAAAACACTGAATTTTTAAGTGTTACTTGCTTAATTAAAAGTGGTTAATTAAAAATTTTTTATTGTATGATCTTTTTACTTATTTATTGAGACCAAAAAACCCACTTGACTGGCCAGATTTGACCCATTAGCATCACATAACTTATTATTCCTTAGTTTATGCCATAAAGTAATTCCATCATACTACAAGTAGCAAATGTCACCATTTTTAACATATACATTTGAAACTTGTTACATTTAAAAAATATAATAATGTTGGTGAGAATGAAACTCACTGAAGCAGTTTTTAGACCCACTGGATTATAACTATAGTCAATACATTTATTTGCTGTGCTCAGGAACTATTTTTGATGCTTTGCAAAGTGAAAACAGTCATCCTTTCATCAAACTCATGAGACTGTTAGTGACATTGTCTCTCTTCAGATACACCAGTGAGAAAGCTGACAACCAAAGTTATGCTGATAAACCTCACATAAATCACAGTGAAATTTCAAGACGTTGACCCCATGCTAATTGTACTAGAGTTCCATGCCAGGTTATGTTGACTCACACTTCTGGATCCACTGATTTTCAATATATAATATAGCTTTGCATTCCTTAATTGAACTCTTCAACTATATGTCATTAATAATGATTAACTTCAACAGTTTTGTCAATATTATTTCAGTGATCATTTCATAATGAACTGCCTTCAACAATACTCATGTAATTACAGCTCCTGTGGTCTAGGTGTTGGATGAGTTCAATGAGTGGTCTTACACAGTCTCTCAGGTGATTACCATCATATATGACATATATGGCTGTTGGGACTGTATTCATCTGAAGGAAAGTCACTCAAACCTGGTAATTGGTATTAACCAGGTCACATTATCAGTATTTCCAGAAAATATGATATTATACATTAGAAACCTCCAAAACTGCAAAAGAATTCTGTTAAAAATGACTAATGCTTTCACTAAAGTGGCAGGTTACAAAATCATCTTACAAAAATCAGTGGCCTTTCTATACCAACAGCAAGCAATCAGAAAAAGCATTCAAAGAAACACCCCTACGCACAATAACCTCAAAAAATAATAAAATATGTAGGAATAAACATAACCAAAAACATTGAAGATCTCTACAATGAAATCTTTAACTCTTTCAAGAAAGAGATAGAGGATAACACTAGGAGATGAAAAGACCTACCATGCTCATGGTTTGGTAGAATTCATATGAAAATGACCATCTTACCAAAATCACTCCTTGATTATACAACTCCTTGGTTTTTATTAATGCAATGCCAATCAAAATACCTTTGACATTTTCACAGAGCTAAAAAAAATATTGTTAAATTCATATAGAATCACAAAAGACCAATCTTGGGCAAAAAGAACAAAACTGGGGCATCACTATACCAGTTCTTAGATTAGATTAAAAAGTTATAGTTGCACTAGGCGGGGTGGCACATGCCTTTAATCCCAGCACTCGGGAAGCAGAGGCAGGCAGATCTCTGTGAGTTCAAGGCCGGCCTCCTCTACATAGGACAATGGGTCTACAGGGAGACCCTGTCTCAAAAAAGACCAAAAAAAAACTATAGTTGCTACATAACAATAGATTACAGTCAAGAATATTTTACACAGAAAAAAAAATGTCTATTATAGTTGAGGGGAAAAGAAAACTCTTCATGGCACAAATAACATGAAAGAATACCACAAAACTGGCCCTTCAAAGAATACTTGAAACAATACAGAGAGCAGAGAGCGAAACAACAATACCCCAGGGCAATGAAATAAAATAAAGTTATGATCTAAGAAACACAAAATTAGGCAGAGAACACAAACAGCAATCAAAATGATAGAAACCAATATACACCTTTCAATAATAACCTTAAATAACAATGGACTGAACTCCCCAGTCAAAAGACACAGGCTAAGTGAATGGATTAAGAAACAAAATTTATCTCATTGCTGTCTGCAGGAAACCCATCTCACCTTCAAGAACAGGTTCTACCTTAAAGTAAAAGGATGAAAAGAATATTCCAAGCAAGTGGCACTAAGAAACAAGCAGGGGTTGCAATTCTAACATCTGACAAAATAGACTTCAAAGTAAAACTAATCAGAAGAGATAAGGAGGGTTATTTTATTCTGAACAAAGGAACAGTTAACCAAGAAGATATTACAATCCTTAACATATATTCACCAAACTCTGGTGTGTGCAAATTCATAAAAGCAACACTACAGGACTTTAAGACACAGATTATCCCAACTCAGTAATAGTAGGGGACTTCAATACCCCACTGTCTCCATTAGACAGGTCAACTGGACAAAGAATAAACAGAGAGATGTATGAATTAAATGATACCATATATCAAATGGACCTAACAGACATCTTTTGTATATTTCACCTGTCCTAGTTTCTCCACTGCAGTGAAAAAACACTCTAACACCAACTTGGGGAGGAAAGTGTTTATTTAGCTTACATATCCCAGGTCATAGTTCATCTGGGAGCCCAAGGTAGGAACTCAGGGCAGGAACATGGAGGTAGGAGTTGGAGCACAGGCCATGGAGGAATGCTGCTTACTGGCTTGCTCCCCTGGCCCCTGCTCAGCCTGCCTTCTGATGTAACACAGGCCTACCTATCCAGGGGTGGCACCACCCACAGTGGGCTGGGCCCTCCTACAAGAATGCCCCTCAGACATGGCCACAGGCCAGTCCAATAGAGGAAATTCCCCAATTGAGGCTCCCTCAAACCAGGTGTGTCAAGTTGATACTAAAGCTATCCATCACACCACCCAATCACTAAAGAATACACTTTCCACCCAGCACCCCCATGGAACTTTTTCAAAAATTTACCATACACTGGGCCACAAAACAAACCTCAACAAATACAAAAAAAATTTTTAAATAATTCCATGCATTCTATAGGAACACAATGCAATAAAGCTCAAAATCAACACTGGACAAAGCCCTAGTCACTACAAGAACTTGTGCTGATTGAACAACATACTCCTAAACAATGAGTGGGTCAAAGGAGAAATTAAGAAATAAAAGAATTCCTGGAACTCAATGAAAACTAAAATACAACACAATGCAACCTCTGGGATATATTAAAAGCAGTCATAAGAGGGAAGTTTATAGCTCTAAGTGTCCACAATAAAAAATTAGAAAGAGCCCAAATGAATGACCTAACACTGCAACTCAAGAGGCTGGAAAGGCAAGAACAAACGAAACTGAAACCCAGCAGAAGAGAAGAAATAGCAAAAATCAGAGCAGAAACCTGCAATACTATCCTCAGGCCTCTGGGGTAAGTCTATAGCGCAGCTCTCTGTGACGGGACTCCCTAAGCCACATTCACCATTCCACCCCTCCCACCATTCTATACTCCTAGTTTGGGACCTGCGCCATTCCTAGTCTTGGGGCCCCAGACACCTGGGGAACCAATACTGCTTCCTGATCCTTCTCACTCAGACCAACTTAGTCCCTTTCTTGGGCTCCAGGAGCACCGCTTCTGGTCCTGGCCCCGCCCTCACCTCTCTCTGCTTCCCTGGGCCTGCACCACCGGCTAACTCTCCTAGCCTGCACTATTATCCTCAGGCCTCTTGAGGTAAGTCTATAGCATAGCTCTCTGTGCCAGGACTCCATAAGCCACATTCACACTTCCATCCCTCCCGCTGTTCTATACTCCTAGTTTGGGCCCTGCACCGTTCATAGTCTTGGGGCCCCAGATACCTGGAGAACCAATACTGCTTCCTGACCCTTCTCACCCAGACCAACTCAGTGCCTTTCTTGGGCCCCAAGAGCACCGCTTATGGTCCTGGCCCTGCCCTCACCTCCCTCTACTTCTCTTGTCCTGGGAGTAGTTTGGGCCCTGCCCCGTTCATAGTCTTGGGGCCCCAGATACCTGGAGAACCAATACTGCTTCCTGACCCTTCTCACCCAGACCAACTCAGTGCCTTTCTTGGGCCCCAAGAGCACCGCTTATGGTCCTGGCCCTGCCCTCACCTCCCTCTACTTCTCTTGTCCTGGGAGACCCGCCAGCCTCTTTCTGGGGCTGACAGCCTCTTTCTGTGGCTCCAAGGCTTACCTTTACTCTCCCTGATCCTTTGCATCCAGTACAACCCAGCTACTCAATCCACTCCCTGGGAAATCTTGGGGCTTCTTCCCTCCCCATC
>NW_008359121.1:169336-170119 GCF_000622305.1 Nannospalax galili | reverse complement strand
GGGGACTTCAATACCCCACTGTCTCCATTAGATAGGTCAACAGGGCAGAGAGTTAACAGAGAGACATCTGAATTAAACAATACAATATATCAAATGGACCTAACAGACATCTACTGAGTATTCCACCCAAGCACCAAAGGACATACCTTCTACTCAGCACCCCATGGAACTTTCTCCAAAATCGACCATATACTGGGGCACAAAACAAAGCTCAGCAAATACAAAAAGATTGAAATAATTCCATGTGTTCTATCAGACCACAGTGCAATAAAGCTTCCAATCAACCCCCGAAGAAGCCAAAATCACCACACAAACGCATGGAAATTAAACAACACACTCCTGAATGATGAATGGGTCAAAATATAAATTAAGAAAGAAATAAAAGTATTCCTAGAATTAAGTGAAAAGGACAATACAACACAACAAAACCTCTGGGACACATTGAAAGCGGTTCTTAGAGGGAAGTTTATAGCTCTAAGTGCCTACATCAAAAAATCGGAAAGAACACAAATAAATGACTTAACACTGCAACTCAACACACTTGAAAAGCAACAGCAAACAAAACCCAATCCCTGCAGACAAGAAGAAATAACAAAAATCAGGGCAGAAATCAATGAAATTGAATCGAAGAAAACAATAGAAAGAATCAACAATTCCAAGAGCTGGTTCTTTGAAAAGATAAACAAGATTGACAGGCTGCTAGCCCAGTTAACCAAAAGAAAGAAAGAGCACCTCCAAATCAACAAAATCAGAGATGAAAGGGGAAACATCACAACAGACACC
>NW_008359121.1:167636-168195 GCF_000622305.1 Nannospalax galili | reverse complement strand
CATGAAATTTGCAGGCAAATGGATGGAACTAGAAACTGTTATACTAAGTGAAATAACACAGACTCAGAAAAAAATCGACATATGTTCTCCCTCATATGTGGATCCTAGGATCAGACTCTGATAAATATGTATGCAAACAGACATAACTGCAGGAACCAGGACAAGGGTAAGGAAACAGTGAGGTAAAGGAAAAGAAATAACCTGAAGGAGAAGAATAGTAGGCAACAGACCTTACGAAGGCAGATATGGATAAAAATTGGGTTAGATTAAAGGAGGGGGAAGGGAAGGGTGTATGAGGAACCTAGGGGATAAGGAGAAAGAAGCAGTTCAACAGAGGTAGGATCATAGAAGCAAGGGTATTAGTAAGGAAGAAAGGGGGGGAAGTGGGGGCACCTTAAGTGGGAAAACCATGATAGAGGGGGGAGACGATACAAGAGAGAAACAATGCCTAGCTAGTCACAAATACCAGAGGGAACCATATTATTCTTACAATCTACTGACAAATTATACATAGCAGATCAAGAAAAATATCTCTAGATAAGGTTTATTTGAGACCAAC
>NW_008359121.1:165119-166269 GCF_000622305.1 Nannospalax galili | reverse complement strand
AAAAAGGGAAAAAAAAGAAAAAAAAATTAGAGCAGAAGTTAATGCAATACAAACAAAGAAAACAATACAAAGATTCAATGAATCTAAGAGCTGGAAAGATAAACAGGATAGAGAATCACTTTTTCCAATGAACCAAAAGAAAGAAAGAGCAAACAGAAATCAACAAAATCAGACAAAAACAGGGAAACATCACAACAGACATCAAAAAGATTCAGACCCTGCTTCCTTGGGCCTGCAGGACATGCCACAGGCCTCTCTCCTACCCGCAAGCATCTCTCCAGGGTAAATCCATTGCGCCCTTCCTGCCTTGACTCCCCTAGCCTCATTCATCCTCCCATCTCCACTGTTATCTCTTCCGAGTTTGGACCCTGCACCATTCCCCAGACACCTGGGGAACCAATACTGCTCCCTGATCCTTTTCATCCAGACCAAAGGAGTGCCTTCTCTGGGCCCCAGGAGCACTGCTTCTGGGCCTGTCCCTGCCCATACCCTCCCTCTGATTCCCTGGGCCTGCACCACCCCCCAGCCTCTTTTTGAGATGCTGGGGGTGACCTATACTCTTTCTGATCCTTTGCTTCCAGACCAACCAAACTCCTCAGTGCAGTCCCCAGGAGGCCTTGGGAATCTTTCTGCCCAATCTGCCTTTGGATCTCTCAGTGGCTCAGCCACCAGCTGCTCTAGACCAGCATCTTTCCTGAGCAAGCCTCCAGTCCAACCCCAAATTCCTGAGGCCAGAATCATTCCTGGAGGATCCAGACCTTAGGAGAAAGCCTGAAAACATCTGACCCTCACCTGAATTGGGCCTCTGTGGGAACTCCTGAAGACAAAAGCAATATGGACACTCCAATATAAAATCAAAAGAGAGAACCCGAAGCTTAGACGAACCAACATTTCATGCCCAAAAAGTAAACTACAAAGACACATAAAGTTCACAAAAAGAAGCAGACCTAAACTTGAAGGCCTGAGTCTCACACAAGAATCAGAAACTACAAAAGAAATTCACATGTCAAAATCAGAGAGAAAAATAATAACAGGAAAAACCAAAATAACATATCCCCACCAAATATCAATAGTACTCTAGAGGAGTACAATGAAAACCTCCTAGAGATAATGCAGGACAGGAACTCCAAAGAACAACTGTAACATGATG
>NW_008359121.1:158579-164911 GCF_000622305.1 Nannospalax galili | reverse complement strand
AGAGTATCAAGACTGGAAGATAAAGTGGACGAACTGGATCACTGAAGCAAAGATTATGAAAAATTTAAGAAATCGCAAGAATGGAATATGCAGGAATTGTGTGAAACCATAGAAAGACCAAATTTACTAATCATAGGTATACAGGAAGGAGAAGAATCCCAAGATAATGGCATAGACAAGATCTTCAGCAGAATTGTGGAAGAAAATTTCCCCAAATTAAAGAAAGACATGCCCATACAAACACAAGAAGCATATAGAACATCAAACAGGCAGGAACAGAAAAGAAACTCTCCACAGCCCATCATAGTAAAAACACTACACGTACAAAACAAAGAGACAATTCTGAAAGCTGCAAAAGAGAAACAACAAGTCACATATAAAGGAAAACCCATTAGGATCACAGCTGACTTTTCAATGCAAACTATGAAAGCCAGAAGAGCCTGGACCAAAGTATTCCCATTGTTAAATGACTACAAATGCCAACCCAGATTACTATACCCAGCCAAAATGTCTATTATAGTCAAAGGGAAAAGAAAAATCTTCCATGATATAAATAGGCTGAATTAATTCATGTCCACAAAACCAGCCCTTCAGAGAGTTCTGGTAGCAATCCAAAGAGCTGAAGAAAGAAATGACTATACCCAAGGGGTTGCAGAAAGAAATCCAATGAAAGTATAACTTTGGAAAGGTACAGCTATACCAAGAATGTAAACAGAAATAAAAATGACAGGATTCAATACTCATCTTTCATTAATAACTTTAAATATTAATGGACTGAACTCCCCACATAGACACAGACTATGTGAATGGATTAAGAAACAAAACCCATCTTCTTGTTGTCTACAAGAAACTTATCTCACTATCAAGGAAAGACACTATCTCAAAGTCAAAGGATGGAAAAAAAAAATACCAAGCAAATGGCACTGAGAAAAAAAAGCAGGCATAGCAATTCTAATATCTGACACAATAGACTTTAAACTGAAACTAATCAGAAGAGACAAAGAGGGCCACTACATTTTGGCCATAGAAACAATGAATCAAGAAGATATTACAATCATGAATATATATTCACGAAATGCTGGTGCACCCAACTTTATCAGAACAAAACTACAGGACTTTAAGACCCAGATTAATTACAACTCATTAACAGTAGGTGACTTCAGTTCCCCAGTGTCTCCATTAGATAGATGAACAGGGCAGAGAGTTAACAGAGAGACATCTGAATTAAACAATACAACATATCAAATGGACTTAACAGACATCTACCAAGTATTCCACATAAGCAACAAAGGACACACTTTCTACTCAGCATCCCATGGAACATTCTACAAAATCGACCATACACTGAGACACAAAAAACCTCAACAAATACAAAAAGATCAAAATAATTCCATGTATTCTATCAGACCACAATACAATAAAGCTTACAATCAACACCAGAAGAAGCCCTAATCACCACATGAACACATAGACATTAAACAACACACTCCTGAATGATGAATGGGTCAAAACAGAAATTAATAAAGAAATAAAAGTATTCCAGGAATTAAATGAAATGGACAATACAACACGACAAAACGTCTGGGACATGCTGAAAGCAGTCCTTAGAGGGAAGTTTGTAGCTCTAAGTGCCTACATCAAAAAATCAGGAAGAATACAAATAAATGACTTAACATTGCAACTCAACACACTTGAAAGCAGCAGCAAATGAAACCCAAACCCAGCAGACAAGAAGAAATAACAAAAATCAGGGTAGAAATTAATGAAATCGAAACAAAGAAAACAGTACAAAGAATCACCAATTTCAATGCCTGTTTCTTTGAAAAAATAAACAGGATTGACAGACAGCTAACCCAGTTAACCAAAAGAAAGAAAGAGCACCTCCAAATAAACAAAATCAGAGATGAAAGGGGAAACATCACAGCAGACACCAGAAAGATACAAAAAATTATAAGGGTATACTTTAAAAACCTATATGCTACTAAATTTGAAAACCTAAAAGAAGTGGATGGATATCTAAAGGCATGGGAACAGCCAAAACTAAACCAAGAAGATATTAACAGCTTAAACAGACCCATAACACAAAATGAAATTGAAACAGTAATACAAAACCTACCGAATAAAAAAAGCCCAGGACCAGATGGACTTACAGCAGAATTCTATCAGACATTTAAAGAAGATCTGCATGCAATACCACTTAATTTATTCAAAAAAATAGAAGAGGAGGGAGAACTTCCAAATTCCTTCTATGAAGCCAGCATCACTCTAACACCAAAGCCAGGTAAAGATACAACCAAAAAAGAAAACTATAGACCCATATCCTTAATGAACATAGATGCAAACATTGTCAACAAGATGCTTGCAAACTGCATACAGACACACATCACGAAGATCATCCACCATGATCAAGTCAGCTTTAATCCAGAGATTCAGGGATGGTTCAATATACGTAAGTCAATAAACATCATAAATCATATAAACAGACTCAAAGACAAGAACCACATTGCCATCTCAATAAATGCAGAGAAGGCCTTTGACAGAATTCAACATTCATTTATGCTCAAAGTCCTAGAGGGAATTGGACTGGAGGGAACATACCTCAACATAATTAAAGCCATATATAACAAACCCACAGCCAATATCATTCTAAATGGAGAAAAACTAGAAACATTCCCATTGAAATCAGTAACCAGAAAAGACTGTCCACTATCTCCACTCCTCTATAATATAGTGCTTGAAACTCTTGCAAGAGCAGTAAGATAAGAGAAGGAAATTAAAGGAGTAATAATTGGCAAAGAAGAGCTCAAATTATCCCTTTTTGCAGATGATATGATATTATATGTAAGTAATACCAAAAATTCTACCAGAAAACTCCTAGAAATTATTAACTCATTCAGTAAAGTGGCAGGCTACAAAATTAATCTACAAAAGTCTGTAGCCTTTCTATATAACACTAACAAGCAATCAGAAAAACAGTACATGGGAGCACTCCCTTTCATAATAGCTGCAAAAAAAAAACATAAAATACCTTGAAAAAAAAAACAAAAGAAGTAAAGGTCTTGTACAATAATTTTAAATCTTAAAGAAAGAAATTGAAGAAGACACCAGAAAATGGAAAGACCTCCCATACTCATGGATTGGAAGAATTAATATTGTGAAAATGACCATCCTACAAAAAGCCATATATAGATTCAATAGAATACCAATCAAAATCCCCATGACATTTTTCATAGAATTGGAAAAAACTATCCTAAGATTCATATGGAAGCAGAAAAGACCTCGGATAGCCAAAACAACCATGAGCATCAAGAGCAATGCTGGGGGGATTACTATACCAGATTTCAAGCTGGATTACAGAGCTACAGTCATAAAAACAACATGGTACTGGCATAAAAATAGACCCATAGACCAATGGAACAAAATTGAAGACCCAAATATGAGCAAATACAATTTCAGACATCTGATATTTGAAAAAGGGGCCAATAACACTAACCGGAAGAAAGCATGTTCAGCAAATGGTGCTGGCAAAACTGGATCTCCACTTGTAGAAAAATGAAACTAAATCCCTATCTTTCACCCTGCACAAAAGTCAATTCCAAGTGGCTCAAAGACCTCAATGTAAAGCCTGAAACTCTGAAACTATTAAAAGAAAACATTGGGAATAACCTACAATACATAGGCTTAGGAAAAGATTTTCTAAACCGGACTTCAATTGCCCAGGAAACAAGGGCAAGAATTAACAAATGGGACCTCATTAAAATAAAAAGCTTCTGTACATCAAAGGAGATAACCAAGGAAGCAAACAGAAAACACACAGAATGGGAGAAAATATTCATCAGCGACAAATCCAACAGAGGTTTAATAACCAGAATTTATGACGAACACAAAAAACAGAGAACCAAGACAAGAAGCAACCCAATTAAAAGATGGGCTAAGGAGCTGAACAGAAAGTTCTCAAAAGAAGAAGTAAAGATGGCTATGAAACATCTTAAAAGATGTTCAACATCACTAATAATCAGGGAAATGCAAATTAAAACCACTTTAAGATTTCACCTTACCCCAGTCAGACTGGCTAAGATCAAGAAAACAAATGATACCAAATGTTGGAGAGGATGTGGGGAAACGGGAACACTCATCCACTTCTGGTGGAGCTGTAAACTGGTTCAACCCCTATGGAAATCAGTGTGGAGAATGCTTAAAAAACTACAAATGAACCTACCATTTGACCCAATTATACCACTCCTTGGCATATACCCAAAGAACTCATCCTATTGTAGAGACACTTGTACATCCATGTTTGTTGCTGCTCTTTTCACAATAGCTAAGAGATGGAAGCAACCCAAGTGTTCCTCAATTTATGAGTGGATAATGAAAATGTGGTTCATTTATATGATGGAGTTTTACTCAGCAGTAAAGAAAGATGAAATATGAAATTTACAGGTAAATGGATGGAACTAGAAACTGTTATACCAATTGAAGTAACACAGACTCAGAAAAAAAAATCCACATATGTTCTCCATCATATGTGGATCCTAGAACCAGACTCTGATAAATAAGTATGAAACCAGACATAACTACAGAAACCATGATAATGGAAAGGAAACAGGGAAATAAAGGAAAAGAAATAACCTGAAAGAGAAAAACAGTAGGAAACAGGCCTTAATACGGGGGATATGGACAAAAATTGGGTTAGTTTAAGGGAGGGGGGAGGGAAGAGTATACAAGGAACCTAGGGGATAAAGGGAAAGAAGGAGCTCAAGAGACACAGGACCACAGGAGAAGGGTATTATTATGGGAGAAAGGGGGTCAATGGGGGCACCTTAAGAGTGAAAACCATGATGGAGGTGTGAGACAATGTGAGAGATAAACAATGCCTAGCTAGCTTTGAAAACCAGTGAAACCATATTACTCCTACTGACAAATTATACATCACAGATCAAGAAATATATGTCTAGGTAAGGTTTATCTGAGAACAACTGGTCTTTGCCCAAGATTTATCTACATGACACACAGTAATTAAAAATACAAGACTGGTGGAACTAGCCTTCTTGGGTGTTTAACAGACATACTTTGAGGTCTATAATAATTTGGTTGGAGCGACATAAAGGGCACTTTTTGCTCCTTGCCTTCCTAGGTCGACTAGTTCCTCAAAATGTCCTATACTGGTAGTGCGTCACCTGTCCTCTTGATCAAGGAGGCTGAGGAGACCCCACCAAATGGACTTGAACCAGTGTCCAGTCTGTAAAAAGGAGGGTCAACCCAGAAGAATCATTTCTTCCATGCTTCCAAGCGAAGCCAACCATGGTCGAGCAGGACCTTTGATTTATCTTCACATAGGTGGAACTGGTAAAAGAAAGGAGCCAGGGGCACCTCCCAAGCCCATGTGACCCCTGAGGAACAGATCCTCAAAGGACCTTAAGAGTAAAAATAAATTGGTTTCTCTGGGCCAACTGTATGGCCTTAAACACCCAAAAGGAAAGTATAACCAAAGATTAAATGGGCCAATGTAATTTCATAAGAGTCCATATGTATAGCTAAAGGCTACATAACAAGCAACAATTCCAGACAAGCGATACCTTCTTTTGAGTTGATGGCCAGTGTAGCCAAACGGATTCCCAGATAGTAACCCAGCATAGAACTGGGAAAATGAACAGCAGACCCCAATCTTATCCAAAGGAATATAGACAACTGATTACTGCTAGATGAAGACAGCTGACCCTCCTAAAACAAAGACCTCTAGATAAGCTGACTAGATTCTCCAGAAGGGCAAGCAGTGGGTATTGACTGGGGGTGCCGATAACTCAGCAGTAGCAGGGATATCAGAGTATAAGAGCTCTAGTGGCGGGAGGGAGGCTATGGCAGGGTGCTACTTGGGAAGTGGATGTATAAATAAATTTTTTAAAAAAAAAGAAAAGAAAAAATAATTCTTCAAATCATAAAAATTTGGTCCTTAATAATTAGTAGACATGAAAAACATTACCACTGTAATCTATCTGATGACTTTATATCCATGCTCAGATGCCAAGGAGCTCAGAAAATAACCAACTGTGACTAGTAATAATCAGATATATAGAGATTAGAAACACATGTGCATCGTAGTTTCAATTGTATGAAAAATGAATTTTTCTGTATGAAACTGTATTTTAGTAATGAAATAGAGATCTTTTTCAAAGTTTGAAACCTCATTTAATTTTATGTCTTTTGGGATTATATGGAGTACAATGTTGTATAACTGTATCAATTCAACAGTAAACCTAAAAATTTACAGCCACTTTTGAAAGAGATCTATCTTAGCTCAGGAAATTGTTATTGAATATGTCAATGCTATTGTA
>NW_008359121.1:147934-158510 GCF_000622305.1 Nannospalax galili | reverse complement strand
AAATAAATAAATAAATAAATAAATAAATAAATAAATAAATAAACAAACAGGGCTGGAGAGGTGGCTCAACAGTTAAGAGCACTGGCTGCTCTTATAGAGGACCCAGATTTGATTCCCAGCACCCACATAGTGGTTAACAAGCACTCATAACTCCACTTCCAAGGGAATCCAGTCCCTCTTCTGATCTCCTCGCACACACTATGGGTGCACTTAAACTCATGCAGGCAATTCACTCATACACATAAAATAATATAAAGTATTTTTCAAAAGAAATAGACAAGAGGCTGTAGCTTCAGAGGAACCTCCCAAGAAGCAGCTGCAAAGATATTGTCCATGCAGACTCCATGGTAGTGGCCCTGTTCTTCCCTCTGCAGGCAGGTTGGTTTCCAAAAGTATGTTGAGATCTTCATTCCTACAAGAAACCTGCATACCTTTAACACCCCTCTTCAGAAGACTGGTACTGCTGAGATGTCTTGTAGTCCTGAAGAACACATTCTTGGAGCTGCTACTTCTATGGGCTAGAGACTAGATGTGTATTGAGTACTGGTGATGATATTTCTAGAGTACATGAGCTGAGAATTGTTCTAGGGGAAAAAATCGTGGCATTTTCTTTACGTTTAAAGGGTATGTGTTGGGAGCTACTATTATTATGGGCACAGCCACTGCTGCATTAGGCTGTGGCAGCTTACCTTGACTTAAGCTTTGGAGAAAGAATGCTTCCACCTTGTGAATTTCCCTGCTCTCTGCTTCTGTGGTCTGAGTTGACAGGCAGTGCTTCCCTGATTAATAGGCAGTCTTGGAAACATAACTAAAGAGTTCTGTTTCAGTTTATGGGCACCGGAGTTTCTATATAGCACCATTAGCTTGGTTTCTATACAGAAATAATGAATTATAGTAGTTGCTTAGAGTAATCACCTTATATCTAAGATATTATAAATATTATGTAGCTGAATCTTGGATACTGTAAACATTGTGTGAGTTTTGGTTGGTGAAGTAATGTATTCTTGGTGGTAACATAATGTATCCTTGGTTATTCCTTGGTTACTTTCTGTTTGGTGACATATCCTTAGTTATTTCTTCGTTACATCAAATCTTCTTCCTATATAAGCTTGCTTTAGTTCACTGGTACACAAGCCTCTGCATCCCCTGTGTTCTGATTTGTATACATTGGGGTCCCAAAGCCCTTTAGGCTTGAACTATGGTCACTGCACCATCACAGGTATGTCTCTGAAGTTGGAAGTGGACATTGATGGTATCATCATGTTTGTGAATGACTAATTAAGGAAGAAGTTCTTGAGAAGAGAACAGAAGTCATTGTGGATGTTCCAGTTAGCAAGGACCTGGTGGGTCAGGGAACAGATGCTCTTGGTGATGCCATCGATGAAAAGGGTCCAGTTGGTTCTAAGACTCATAGGAGAATGGGCCTGAAATCCTCTGTAATCATTCCTCGAGTCTCTGTGCAGAAACAAATGCATATTGGCATCAGGTAAAAATAAAATCCTTTTGGGAATATGCAAACAGACCCCTAGGTTCTACCATGCCAAAGGCTAAGATGCCATCAGGTAATATCTGAGGCCTCCAGCAGAGACTTCCTCACTTTGCTGTGACCCACCTATCTGATATTTCTTCCAATATATTTTTAAATACCTTGATTTGTGACTTTCTTTGTTCTGTTACAATAACAGTTCATGAAACTGTTACCATACTGAAACGTAGTATTTGGGGTAACCAAAATCTGTGTTCCTGGACCATGGTCAAGACATATTTGGCTCCAGAATAAACTATCTCATTCCTTTTGACCTGAAAGCTGTAATTTTGCATCAAAAGTTTTGGGTGCCTGAACAAGAAGCGCCCAGGATGACATATTTTCACTGGAGGAGTCATATGGATGGTGCCAGGTACCAGCATGGGCCCCTTGTGCTCCTGTGCCCAGTGTTGCCTCTTCATGTGATGTTGAGTTCTTCCTGGACCCAGACCTCTCATGCTTTTGTTGACAGGGTATTAACTTATTCTGAGCTGGTGGTTAGGATCCTATTTGAGTCCTTCTATTGGTTCCAAATCCCTGATTAAGACACTCGCCTATTTGGTTTCAGAGCATTGGATTTGTTTGCTTTAGCATATTCATTTGTTAATTTTCTAGTTTTCAACCTTTTTGTCTTAACACCCCTCCAATGCTAGTTCAAGAAAGAAGAAAATGTTTGGAGGAAAACTGTCATTCGGTATTCCAGCTTGTTTTAGCCTTGATAATTTTGTTAATTCTTTTTGCAAGTATTTGTGAAATGGTAAAATCTAACTAAAGATAATGCCTTTATGTTTCCTTCATAGGGGAACACTTGATCCTACATTTTTTGTTTGAGTGTGTGCTAAACTAAAAGTCCTGAGCAATAGAATCAAAGATTATGTGTCATGGTCCAGGAACAAACTACCTAGACTTGGTGTTATTGAAGAATAAACTATTAGCACTGAAAAAAAAAAGATTCACACAATTATAAGGGAATATTTTTAAAATCTATATGATACTAAATATGAAAATCTAAAAGAAATGGATGGATATCTGAAATCATGGGAACCACCAAAGTTAAGATAAGAAGAAATCAACAGTTTAAAGAGACCCATAACATATAAGGAAATTAAAACAGTAATACAAAGCCCTCCAAATAAAAAAAAAAAACCACACCCAGATAGATCTACAGCAGAATTGTACCAGACTTTTAAAGAAGACCTCCAACCAATACTAGTTAAATTATTCAAAGTGTTAGAAACAGAGGGACAACTCCCAAATTCTTTCTATGAAGCCAGCATCGTTCTAACACCAAAACTGGGTAAAGACACAACCAAAAAAGAAAATTATAGATCCATATCCTTAATGAACATAGATGCAAATATTCTCAACAAAATACTTGAAGAACACATACAGACACACCTCAAAAAGATCATTCACCATGACCAACTAGGCTTTATCTCAGAGATGCATGGATGCTTCAATATACACAAGTTAGTAAACATCATTAATCATATAAATGGACTTAGAGACAAAAACCACACTGTCATCTCAATAGATGCAGAAAAGGCTTTTGAAAAAATTCAGCATGCATTTATGTTCAAAGCCCTAGAGGGAATTGGACTGGAGGGAACATACCTCAACACAATTAAAGCTGTATACAACAAACCCACAACCAATATTATTCTAAATGCAGAAAAACTGGAAGCATTCCCATTAAAATCAGGAACCAGACAAGGATGTCCACTGTCTCCACTCCTTTTCAACATGCTGCTTGAAACTCTTGCTAGAGCAAAGAGACAGGAGAAGGAAATTAAGGATTACTAAATGGAAAAGGAGAGGTCAAAAAATCACTTTTCACAGATGATATGACACCATACCTAAGAGATCCCAAAAGTTCCACCAGAAAACTCCTGGAACTGATCAATACTTTCAGTAGAGTGGCATGTTATAAAATCAATCTACAAAAGTCAATGGCATTTCTACATACCAATAACCACTGGAGAAAGAATACAGGGAAATGCTCCCACTCACAATTGCTGCAAAAAAAAAAAAAATCTTGGAATGAATCTGACCAAAGGCATGAGAGATCTCTACAATAAAAATTTTAAATCATTAAAGAAAGAGATTGAGGAAGATACCAGGAGATGGAAGGACCTCCCATGCTCATGGATTAGAAAAAATAATATTGTGAAAATGACCTTCCAACCAAAAGCAATATATAGATTCAATGCAATTGCAATGCCAATCAAAATCCCCATGACATTTTTCACAGAATTGGAAAAAAACATCCTAAGATTCATATGGAAGCACAAAAGACCCCGATAGCCAAAGCAACCCTGAGCATGAAGAGCAATGCCGGGGGGATTACTATACCATATCTCAAAGTATATTACAAAGCTATAGTCATAAAAATGGCATGGTACTGGCACAAAAATAGACACACAGATCAATGGACCATCATTGAAGATCCAAAACTGAGTGTACACAATTTCAGTCACCTGATATTTGACAAAGGTGCCAAGAATACACCATGGAGGAGAGGCAGTATCTTCAACAAATGGTGCTGGTAAAACTGGATCTCTACCTGTAGAATAATGAAATAAGATCCTTATCTTTGCCTTTCAAAAAAGACAACTCCAAATGAATCAAAGACCTCAATGTGAAACTGGAAATCCTGAAACTATTAGAAGAAAATATTAGCAGTAACTTACAACATATGTGTAGGAAAGGATTTTCTAAGTCAAACAAAAGTTGCTCAGGAATTAAGGTCAGCAGTCAACATGTGAGAATTCATTAAACTAAAAAGCTTCTGTACAGCAAAAGAAACAATCACAAAAGTAAAGAGAAAAACTGCAGAATTGGAAAAACATCTTCACCAGTAACACATCTGACAGAGGTTTAACATCCACAATATAGAAAGAACTTAAAAAACAAAGAAATAAGAAAAACAACAAATAACATATAAAGGAAAACCCATCAGGATTACAGCTGACTTTTCAGTGCAAACTATGAAAGCAAAAGAGCTTGGACCAAAGTATTCCCAGCTCTAAATGACCACAGATGCCAACCCAGAATACTTCACCCAGCCAAAATGTCTATCATAGTTGAAGGGAAAAGAAAAATCTGACATGACATAAATAGGCCAAAAGAATTCATGTCCACCAAACTAGTCCTTCAGAGAGTTCTTGAGGCAATACGACTATACACAAGGGGTGACAGAAAGAAATTCAATGAAAGTATAACTATGGAAATGCACAGCTATATGTAGAATGTGAACAGAAATAAAAATGACAGGATTCAATACACATTTTTCATTAATAACTTTGAATATCAATGCATGGAACTCCTCAGTCAAAAGATACAGACTAGTTGAATGGATTAAGAAACAAAACCCATTTTTTTGTTGTCTGAAAGAAACTCATCTCACTTTCAAGGACAGGCACTACCTTAAGGTGAAAGGATGGAAAAAAATATGCCAAGCGAATGGTACTAAGAAAAAAGCAGGCATTGCAATTCTAGTATCTGACAAAATAGAATTTAAACTAAAATTAATCAGAAAAGATAAAGAGGGCCACTTCATTCATATCAAAGGAAAAATAAACCAAGAAGATATTACAATCATGAACATATATTCACCAAACTTTGGTGCATCCAACTTCATAAAAACAGTACTATAGGACTTTAAGAACCAGAGTAATCCCAACTCATTAATAGTAGGGGACTTCAATACCCCATTGTCACCGTTGGATAGGTCAACAGGACAGGGAATTAACAGCAAGACATCTGAATTAAACAATACCATATATCAAATGGACCTAACAGACATCTACCGAGTATTCCACCCAAGCACCAAAGGACATACTTTCTACTCAGCACCCCATGGAACCTTCTCCAAAATCGACCATGTACTGGGGCACAAAACAAACCTCAACAAATACAAAAATGTTGAAATAATTCCATGCAGTCTATCAGACTACAATGAAATAAAGCTTAAAATCAACACCAGACAAATTCCCAGTAACCACATGAACACGAAGGTTAAACTAGGTCCTGAATGATGAATGGGTCAAAGGAGAAATTAAGAAATAAAAGTATTCCTGGAACTAAATGAAAAGGACAATACAACACAACAAAACCTCTGGGACACACTGAAAGCAGTCCTTAGAGGGAACTTTATAGCTCTAAGTGCCTACATTAAAAAATCAGAAAGATCACTAATAAATGGGACTTAACATTGCAATTCAAGACACTTGAAAAGCAACAACAAATGAAACCCAAACCCAGCAGACAAGAAGAAATAACAAAAATCAGAGCAGAAATCAATGAAATTGAAAGAAAGAAAACAATACAAAGAATCAACAAATGCAAGAGCTGCTTCTTTGAGAAGATAAACAAGATTGATAGACTGCTAGCCAGGTTAACCAAAAGAAAGAAAGAGCACCTCCAAATCAACAAAATCAGAGATGAGGGGAAACATCACAACAGACACCAAAGAGATCCAGAACGTTATAGGGAATACTTTAAAAACCTATGTGCTACTAAATTTGAAAACCTAAAAGAAATAGATGGGTATCTAAAAGCATGAAGATCATCAAAACTAAACCAAGAAGAAAGCAACAGTGTAAACATACCCATAACACATAAGGAAATTGAAACAGTAATACCAAAACTCCCGAATAAAATATCCCAGGAACAGATGGATTTACAGCAGAATTCTATCAGACATTTAAAGAGGATCTACATCCAATACTACTTAACTTATTCAGAAAGACAGAAATGGAGGGAGAACTTCCAAATTCCTTCTGTGAAGCCAGCATCACTCTAATACCTAAGTCAGGTAAAGATACAAGCAAAAAAGAAAACTATAGACCCATAGCCTTAATAAATATAGATACAAAAATTCTCAACAAAATACTTGCAAACCGCATACAGATGCACTTCAAAAAGATCATCCACCATGATCGAGTCGGCTTTATTCCAGAGATTTAGGAATAGTTCAATATACATAAGTCAATAAACATCATAAATCATATAAATGGGCTCAAAGACAAGAACCACATAGTCATCTCAATAGATGCAGAGAGGGCCTTTGAAAAAACTCAAGGTGCATTTATGTTCAAAGTTCTAGAGGTAATTGGACTGGAGGGAACATATCTCAACATAATTAAAGCCATATATAACAAACCCACAACCAACATCAATCTAAATGGGGAAAAACTAAAAGCATTCCCATTGATTTCAGGAACCAGACAAGGCTGTCCACTATCTCCACTCCTCTTTAACATAGTGTTTGAAACTCTTCAAGTGCAGTAAGACAAGAGAAAGAAATTAAATAATTGGAAAAGAAGAGATCAAATTATCTCTTTTTGCAGATGATATATCTAAAAGACACCAAAAATTTCACCAGAAAACTCCTAGAAATTATTAACATGTTCAGGCTATGGGAGGGTGCCATTTGGGAAGTGGGTATATAGATGAGTAAGATTTTGTGGGATGTTCTGTATGATATACACACAGAAAAATTAACAAATTTTAAAACAGACTTATATTTGAAGATGAAGCATAAAAAATGCTAATAAGGGATCCCATATGCTGTGTTGTGATTGGACTATTACCCTTATAAAAGCCTGTACTTTCTTGCAATAAAGCAGATCTGTGTCACTAAACCTGGTCTTCTGCACCTGAATATGGCCATGTTGGTGCAGACTCCTCACCAACCCTGGGATCTGGCCAGACAACTGATTGGAGGATCTAAAAGAGCAGGAGAGTGGCCATAGCCAGAGGAGAGCAGCCACAGCTGGTGACTACACTTAGCACCCAAAACGTGGGGCTGGGACCCCCTCCCCACAGAGCCTTAACACTCTGAGCTGTAACACTTTGGGCTCTGCTTTTTCTTCCAGCTCGCCATCTTCAGTTGGGCGTGCTGCTCCTGTCTTCAGCCTCCTTGAATGGTTCCTGAGTCCCTTTTGGTACATCTTGCAGGGTGAGTGACCTCCAATATGGGGAATAGTCACCCAGCTGCTGCCGGCCCCTGCACTGCTGCACTGGTTTCTCTCCTCAGTAGTAGGCAAATTAGGGTAACAGAAAAGGAAGTAACTAAGGTACTAGATGAAGTGCTAGCTCTTGCTCCTTGGCTTACAGATTCCTGCTATTGGGATCTGGAGCAATGGACTCATGTGCTATTCATGGCCAGAAAGAGAGAAGGCAGGGAAGGGCGTCCATTATCTGGGCTGTTTTACCCCATTGTGACTGCCATTCTGGCCTCGCTTTGGGGAGTCTCCCCCGAAGCCCCTGAACAGGACAGTCTCCTATTAAAGGAGATAGATGAGCAAATACAACAACAGGACTCTGGGGATGGCCTGTCCCAGGCATTTCCAGTTAAAATAAAACTAATGGATTCTTGTTCTGATGAAATTATGACTGTTAATGATGATATAAAAATGAGGAATTGAGGCTTGAGATCTTCCCTGATAAAAAACAGGAAGTCAAGATAGCCATTATGGGTGGTGGCTATCCTCCACCATCTTACACTCATTTCAAGGAAGCAGACCCCCAGCCACTCCTCCGGATGCCCAAGGCCAAGGGAAGGCAGAGATTCCTGAGGATTGAGGCGGCTGTGCTCAGGCACGGGGGTGGCACCAGGCAGGGGTGGGAGGCTGGGTGGAGATGGGTGTGGCAGGCTCCTCCCCACTAGTGCAGTGCACCTTAGGCCATGCTGAGGCTGTGTGGCCTGGGCCACTTAGCGCTGCCGCCCAGCGCTCCAGAAGAGCGCAGCCATGCTGGGGCTGGCCATCACAGAACCAGCCAGAGCAGCCTGAGCAGCCTCTGGAGGGCACCTGTGAGCAGCCCCGAGCCAGCCCCACTCCGGAAGACAATGGCAGCGGGCACAGAGCAGGGTGGTGATTCCACAGAAGCAATAGCTAAACCAAAGATTATTCGAGCAGCACTCTGCCCCTTGGTATATTCAACACTTGCGGTCTCATACCAATCTCCTGGGGCTTCTGGCACAGGGCAATGCCACCACTGACAAACTGGTCCTGAGTGACACCCTGAACCCCACTCTTATTCAACAAGCTAGAGACTTACACGCCTGCTTCCACTTTTCTCCCCAAGCTATACATAGGCTCCTCCCTACCTTGCCGATTCAGAGCCGTAAACATTTTTGTCTATGCATGCTTTTCTTGTGCCCCTCTTCTACCTTTGGGGCCATTACAACCTGCTGGGACCCTCCCTAGAGGTCTTGGCCCCAACAAGATATGGCAAATGGACGTCACTCATTTTTCTCCTTTTGGCAAGCTCAAGTATATCCATCATATTATTGACACTTATTCCAATGTTCATTTTGTGTTGGCCTGCACTGGTGAGACAGCTTCTCATGCCATAATGACTGTCAAATATTCCATGGTCCTAATGGGGATTCCTTGGCAAATAAAAACAGATAATGGTCTTGTTATGTTTCTGCTACCTTCAGCCATTTTTGCTCTGACTGGAATATTAGGCATATAACTGGTATTCCTTACAATCCTCAGGGTCAAGGGATTGTTGAATGTTCCCACCAAACACTCATTAAACAAATACAGAAAATAGGGGAAGACAATGATAAAGGCCCCTGCTATAGGACCCCAATTTTGTTGTACAACAAGCTTTATTTGTATTAAATTTTCTAAAATTTTACTCCAATGGGCTCCCACCAGCAATAAAGCATTGGAGGGCATTCACTCAACCCACTCCTGCCCCCATGGTGAGATGGAAGGACCCTGTCACAAAGTGAATGGAAAGGTCCACACCTATTATTAACACAAGGGAGAAACTATGCTTGTGTCTTTCCAGATAATGTTCCAGCCCCCATCTGGATCCCAGCCCAGAACATCAGAATTGCCTGTGATGGAAAACCTCTCTCCATAACCACTGACCCCGGAAATGGCAGCCTTGACCCTGGAAGAAGCAGCGCACCTCTCAACCACTGAGAGACCGATCTCGCAGACCACAAAAGCCACCAACCTAGGGAGACCTTGAACATCTCTCTCTACAAACAGAGACATTAGCTAAACTAAGTCCTCAATGTAGAGGAAAACCTTTGTCTGTGTTCCTTATTATGTGTGCCATCATTACTGCTAACTCCTGATTTTTGGACCCTGCATTGGTAAGGGTCTTGATAATTTTGTTAAAACTCATATTTCTCTGGTTCAGTTAGCTGTTGCTCTACCTCCAGATCTTGCCAAGCATGTCTCTGCAAACAGGGACCCACTGTTCCTTGCCCTTACCACCCTATAATAATAGAGATAAAAATAAGGCTTGAGCATAGGTGTAAAATCTTATGGAACAACCATGCAATGGACCTGAGACAATGGCCCAACTGCCGGAGCCACAGGAAATGCCTTGCAATATATACTCCTGTTGGCAGACTGTGAGACTGATGCCTAGAGCTTGCCACTACCTAATCCCCATCATTACCCCAGATGGGACAGCCCTGGTCCATCAGCTTTTATTGAATTCTTAGCCCCTTAAGAGGCCTTTGCACAGGCCAAGGCTTGATACACTGCCTCTCCCTCTGCCAGGCTATACTAAGGGTCTCACCCTTCGAGAGCTGGTAGTCAATGATGGGTAAGATCCCAAAAGATGGGAAAAGCTAAGACAGGCACAGTCTATAATGCTGGGTGACCCTTGAGGTGGGCACAACAATGCCAAGGCAAAGAACCTCGACTCCCACTGGTTGGCATGGAGTTGGCCCAGCCTGCTCTCAAGAGAACTCACCATCTTGAAGGATGGGGCCCACAATAGGGATCAATCCCTTGCCTATGCCACCACATACAGCCCCTAAACTGATATTGGTATATATTCTGAACTGCACCTCACTCTTGAAAATGAAAAAATAGGGGGAGATGTTGTAGAACATCTCGTGACTGATTTTGCCTTTTGCCTTACATACCTATCATGCTGGAATGCATTGCTTCTAATGGGGCATCTGGCCCGCTAGAGTGAAATAGGATACTAGTCTGCCATGCTAATAAGGGATCCCATATGCTGTGTTGTGATTGGACTATTACCCTTATATAAGCCTGTAATATCTTG
>NW_008359121.1:134018-138855 GCF_000622305.1 Nannospalax galili | reverse complement strand
AAGTTATACAAGGAACCTAGGAGATAAAGAAAAAGAAGGAGCTCAAGAGAGATGGGACCATAGGAGAAGGGTATTCTTAAGGGAGAAATGGAAAAAATAGGGGCACCTTAAATGGGAAAACCATGGTGAAAGGGTTAAACAATATGAGAGAGATAAACAATGCCTAGCTAGTTTTAGAAAACCAGAGGGAACCATTTTAGGCCAACAACCTACTGACAAATTATACATACAACCAGATCAAATAATGTAATATATGCCTAGGCAAGGTTTATCTGAGAGCATTTGGTCTTTGCCAAAGCTCTATCTACATGGCATATGTTAATTAAAAGTACCAGACTAGTGGAACTAACTTTCTTGGATGTTTAACAGCCATACTTTGAGGCCTATACTAATTTGGTGAGGGGGACATAAAGGACAGTTTTTGCTCCTTGCCCTCCTAGGTAGACTAAGTTCCGGGGAACTATGAACATCTCTCAAAATGCATTGTAACTATGGTGAATCACCTGTCCTCTTAAGCAAGGAGGCCGTGGATACCCCACCAGATGGACCTGAACCAGTGTCCAGTCTACAAAGAGGAGCGTCAACACAAAGGAAACATTTCCTCCATGCTTCCAAGTGAAGCCAGCAAAGGTAGAGTAGGACCTTTGACTTATCTTCATATAGACAGAATTAGTAAAAGAAAGGAGCCAGGGGCTTCTCTCAAGCCCATGTTTCCCCTGAGGAACAGATCCTCAAACAACCTTGAGAGTAAAAATAGTTTTATCTGGGCCAACTGTAGGGTCTTAAACACCCAAAAAGAAAGTATAACCGAAGATTTATTGGGTCAATATAATTTTTAAGAGTCCGTACTTGCAATAAAGCAGATCTGTGTCACTGAACCTGGTTTCCTGTGCCTGAATGCAGTGCTGGCACAGACTTCTCACCAGCCCTGGGGTCCAGACCGGACAACTGATTGGAGGAACTAGGAGAGCAGAAGAGTGGCCATAGCCGGAGGAAAGCAGCCACAGCTGGCAACCACAATATTATATCTAAGAGAGACCAAAAATTCCACCAGAAAACTCCTAGAAATTATTAACACGTTCAGTAAAGTGGCAGGTTACAACATTAATCTACAAAAGCCTGTAGCCTTTTTATGTACTAATAATAAGAAATCAGAGAAAGAGTACATGTAAACACTCCCCTTCACAATAGCTGCAAAAAAATAAAAAATAAAATATCTGGGAATAAATCTGACCAAAGACATTGAAGACCTCTACAAAGAAAACTTTAAAAACTTAAAGAAAGAGATTGAGAAAGACATCTGAAGATGGAAGGACCTCCCATGCCCATGGATTAGAAGAATTAATATTGTGAAAATGACCATCCTACCAAAAGCCATTATAGTTTCAATGCAATGCCAATCAAAATCCCCAGGACATTTTTCACAGAATTGGAAAAAAATCCTAAGACTCATATGGAAGCACAAAAGACCTCAGATATCCAAAGCAACCCTGAGCACTAAAAGCAATGCTGGGGGGATTACTATACCAGATATTAAACTGTATTACAGAGCTATAGTCATAAAAAAAAAACATGGTACTGGCACAAAAATAAACTCATAGATCAGTGGAACAAAATTGAACACCGAAATATGAGTACAATCAATTTCAGCCACCTGATATTTGACAAAGGAGCTGAGAATATTCACTGGAGGAAAGATAGCATGTTCAGAAAATGGTGCTGGCAAAACTGTGAAGAATAAAACTAAACCCCTTTCACTTTGCACAAAAGTCAACTTCAAATGGATCAAAGACCTCAATGTGAAGCCTGAAACTCTGAAACTGTGAGAAAAAAACATTGGAAATAACCTATGGATCAAAGATCTCAATGTGAAGCCTGAAACTCTGAAACTGTGAGAAAAAAACATTGGAAATAACCTATAAGATACAGGTGTAGGAAAGGATTTTTGAAAACAGACATCAAGTGCCAGGAAACATGGTCAAGAACAAATGGGACCTCATTAAACTGAAAAACTTCTATACATCAAAAGAAGCAAACAAGGAAGTGAAGAGAAAAACCCACAGAATGGGAGAGAATCTTCACAAGTAACACATCTGACAAAGGTTTAACATCCAGAATATATATCTAACTCAAAAAACAAAGTACCAAGAAAAGAAGTAACCCAATTAAAAGATGGGCTAAGGAACTGAACAGAGAGTTCTCAAAAGAAGAAATAAAGATGGCTAAGAGGCATCTTAAAAGGTGTTCAACATCACTAGTAATTGGGGGAATGCAAATTAAACCACTTTAAGATTTCATCTTACCCTAGTCAGACTGGCTAAGATCAAGAGAACAAATGATACCAAATGTTGGAGAGGATATGGGGAAAGGGGAACACTCATCCACTGCTGGTGGAGCTGCATACTGGTTCAACCCCTATGGAAAGCAGTGTGGAGAACTCCTAAAAAACTACAAATGAACCTACCATTTGACCCAGTTATACTATTCCTTGGTGTATACCCAAAGAACTCATCCTATTGCAGAGACACATGTACATCCATGTTTGTTGCTGCTCTTTTCGCAAGAGCTAAGAGATGGAAGCAACCTAAGTGTTTTGCAATTGATGAGTAGATAATGAAAATGTACTTCATTTATATGATGGAGTTTTATTCAGCAGTAAAGATGAAATATGAAATTTTCAGGTAAATGGATGGAACTAGAGAATGTTATATCAAATGAAGTAACACAGACTCAAAAAAAAAAAAAAAGGCATATGCTCTCCCTCATATGTGGATCCTTGTTGGGGAACCCTGCTGTTAAGGTTGGCTCCTTTCTCAGCAGGAGCTTCCTGCCTGACTTACCTGGAAAGTGACACCAAGAACAGATGCTTTGGCCTCATTTAAAACATGACCTTTGGCATAGTTACCTGGAGTAAAAACTACCCCTAGGTTTTTTTTATATGATAATTAGGCATTGCCTGGTAGTCAGATGATAGGAGCCCACTGCCACATGTAAAGAAAGCACACTATGAGCACCTATCAGCTGAAGCATTGGCTGCTGCCTCCACACTATATTTTCCCTAACCCCCACTGAATAAATAGAGCTGTTTCACTGAATCTGGAGCTGTTTCACTGAGTATGGAGCTGTTTGTATCACTGAACCTGCCTGCCCAGAAGGCCTTTCTTCCATCAGTGCTCACTGGCGTCCCGACCCCGTTCGTCACTTCTGCTCCCTTTGTCCTCGTGGAACAGTGGCCAACAACCCACAAGGAGAGGGAGAGACCCCACAGATCTTAGCACCAAATCCTTATAAGTGAATATGTATCCAGACATAACTACAGGAACCAGAATAATGAAGAGGAACCAGGGAAGTAAAGGAAAAGAAAGAATCTGAAAGAGAAGAACAGTAGAAAACAGGTGTTAATAAGGGAGATATGAATAATAATGGGGTTATTTTAAGGAGAGGGAAGAGGGAAGGGTATACAAAGAAACTAGGGGATAAATGGGAAGAAGGAGCTCAAGAGAGGTGGGAACAATAGGAAAGGGTATTATTAAGGGAGAAAGGGGGGAAAATGGGGGCACCTTAAATGGGGAAACCTTGGTGGAAGGGTTTCATGATGTGAGAGATAAATCAATGCCTAGCTAGTTTTAGAAAACCAGAGGGAACCATATTAGGCAAATAACCTATTGACAAATTATACATACAACCAGATCAAAGGATGCAATATATGCCTGGCAACATTTATCTGAGAGCATTTGCTCTTTGCCCAAGCTCTATCTACATGGCATATGTTAATTAAAAGTACCAGACTAGTGGAACTAACTTTCTTGGATGTTTAACAGCCATACTTTGAGGCCTATACTAATTTGGTGAGGGGGACATAAAGGACAGTTTTTGCTCCTTGCCCTCCTAGGTAGACTAAGTTCCGGGGAACTATGAACATCTCTCAAAATGCATTGTAACTATGGTGAATCACCTGTCCTCTTAAGCAAGGAGGCCGTGGATACCCCACCAGATGGACCTGAACCAGTGTCCAGTCTACAAAGAGGAGCGTCAACACAAAGGAAACATTTCCTCCATGCTTCCAAGTGAAGCCAGCAAAGGTAGAGTAGGACCTTTGACTTATCTTCATATAGACAGAATTAGTAAAAGAAAGGAGCCAGGGGCTTCTCTCAAGCCCATGTTTCCCCTGAGGAACAGATCCTCAAA
The DNA here is from genome assembly GCF_000622305.1 of Nannospalax galili. Taxonomy (NCBI): domain Eukaryota; kingdom Metazoa; phylum Chordata; class Mammalia; order Rodentia; family Spalacidae; genus Nannospalax; species Nannospalax galili. Next base: position 134,667 of record NW_008359121.1, on the reverse strand, counting down.
CAACCTTGAGAGTAAAAATAGTTTTATCTGGGCCAACTGTAGGGTCTTAAACACCCAAAAAGAAAGTATAACCGAAGATTTATTGGGTCAATATAATTTTTAAGAGTCCGTATGTATAGCTAAAAGCTACATAACAAGAAACAATGCCAGACAGGAAATACTTTCCTTTGAGTTATTGCCCAATGTGGCACAAGAGCCTCCCAGAGAGTAACCCAGAATAGAACTGAGAAAATGAAAAGCAGATCCCAGTCTTATCTAAAGGAATATTGACAACTGATTACTGCTAGATGAGGAACAGCTGATCTTCCTAAAACAAGGATCTCTAGATAAGCTGACTAGATTCAGCAGATAGACAAGCACTGGAGAATGCCTGAGGATGTCCACAACACAGAGGACAGTAACATGGATGACAGAGTATATGGGCTCCAGTATGTGGGAGGGGGGAGGCTATGGGAGGGTGCCATTTGGGAAGTGGGTATATAGATGAGTAAGATTTTGTGGGATGTTCTGTATGATATACACACAGAAAAATTAACAAATTTTAAAACAGACTTATATTTGAAGATGAAGCATAAAAAATTACTTCATGTTAAATAGTAGAGGTGATTAAACATTACCAGTGAAATCTACCTGATGAGTTTATATAGAT
>NW_008359121.1:133618-133941 GCF_000622305.1 Nannospalax galili | reverse complement strand
TGCCAAGGAGCTCAGAAAGTAACCGACTGTGACTAGTAATCATCAGATACATAGAGATTAAAGACACATTTGCAAACATCTAAGTGTTAGTAGCATAAAAATGTAGAAAACAGCATATTTTAAAATGAAATTGAGAGATTTAAAGGGTAAAAACTCATTGAATTTTATCTTAGAGGGTTTTTATACTAAGTTCAATATTGTATAACTATTAATTCAGCCACCTTTGAAAGAGATATATCGTTGCTCTGGAATGTGTCACTGATTTTTTTTCTGAAATGTTTTTAAGTTAAATCTTTGCTGTCATTCATTATCCCAGCAGTATT
>NW_008359121.1:109941-133481 GCF_000622305.1 Nannospalax galili | reverse complement strand
AGAATATGTATTTTAATAATGAAATGGAGATCGTTTTTAAAGTTTAAAACCTCATTTAATTTTATGTCTCATAGGGTTTATACTGAGTACAATATTGTATAACTGTAACAATTCAACTGTAAACCTAAAAAATTTACAGCCAATTTTGAAAAAAGATTCATCTTAGCTCAGAAAATTGTTATTGAATATGTCAGTGCTGCTGTAATGAAATGCTTCTTCTAATTATGTGGTTATTAAATAAATAATTTAAAAAAAAACAGGGAATTGAGAAACAAAATGACCCAATTAAAAGATGGGCTAAAGGTCTAAACAGAGAGTTCTCAAAGGATGAAATAAAGATGAATAAGAAACATCTCAAAAAGTGTTCAACATTGTTAGTAACTAGGAAAATGCAAATTAAAATGACCCAAAGATATCACCTTACCCCAATCAGACTATCTAGGATCAAGAAAACAAATGATGCCAAATGCTGGCGAGGATGTGGGGAAAAGAGAAAGCTCATTCACTGCTGGTGGGATTGCAAACTCGTCCAACCTCTATGGAAAACAGTGTTGAGAATTCTTAAAAAATTAAAATTAACCTGCCATATAACCCAGTTATACTTGGCATATACCCAAAGGATTCATCCTATTATAGAGACACTGGTACAACCATGTTTGTTGCTGCTTCTTTCACAATAGCTAAGAGATCGAAGCGACCTATGTGCCCCTCAACTGACAAGTGGTTAACAAAAATGTGGCATATTTACAAAATGGAGTTCTATTCAGCAGTAATGAAAGATGAAATAACGAAATTTGCAGGTAAATGGATGGATCTAGAAACTGTTATACTAAGTGAAGTAACACAGACTCAGAAAAACAAATGATAGATATTCTCCCTCATATGTGGATCCAAGCACCAAATCCTTTTAAATTCCAGGTGCTTTTAATAAGATGATGCTCTACAGCATTCTCTTCTGCATGAAGTATCTGTCATCATCGAAACTTCAGCTGAGCCTGATCGCTAAACATCATCACAATTGGGCTTGTTGACAGTTGTGCTCATTCATTTAAAGAGGGCCAAGCAGAGTCATCGGATTCTCACCAGAGAATCCAGCCATTCTTCCCAGCCAACTGTATGTTATTTGACCCTAATCACACAGGACCTCCTGGATTTGGGGAGGGCTAAAGTATACAATCTGGGGAAGACTAGTAAGAGAAGGCATGACCCATGCTGGGTAAAAGCTTTCCAGTGTGCATACTCTCACATCATACATACACCTCAGCAACCCTTCAGTTATCTCTGTAAGAAAGCTCAATAAATTCATTGGCTCCCCAGTAAAACTTTAATCAAACATTGGCTTGACACTAGCACCTTAAAAGGGAATAAGCTTCGCTTAGCAGCCTCAGGAAAAAAGTCTCACAACAGATGGAAAATTTATTTGTTAATGTTATGTCTTGTAATTATTTTTAAAAAAAGAAAATAAGAATGTAAAAGATGTTAAAAGGTTATGGGAATTGAGATATTTTCCAAAACAGAAAAAATGAGAAAGCCTAAGCAAGTGATGAAGGTATGTTTAGGTTTGTTATGATATATGAACGATGAGACAAAAATAATATACACATAGTCTTAAAATTTCTATGGTCATATGGTTTAAGGAATAAAATATATATCTAGTCAAGGTTCATCTGAGAATATTTGGTTTTTCACCTAAGCATTATCTACATAGGACATGATAATTAAAATACCAGACTACTGGAACTAAAAGTATCAGATGTTTAACAGCCATAGTTTGAGGCCTATACTAATGTGGTCAGAGGGACTTAAAGGACAGTTTTTGCCCCTTGCCCTCCAAGGTTGACTAAGTTCCAGGGGACTATGGAACATCTCTCAAAATTTCCATTAACTGTGGCAAGCCACCTGTCCTTTTGTTCAGGGAGGACATGGAGACCTCACGAGATGGACTTGAACCAGTGTCCAGCCTGCAAAGAGGAGGGTCAATTCAAAGGAAACATCTCATTCATGCTTCTAAGTGAAGCCAGACATGGTTGAGCAGGACCTTTGACTTATCTTCACACAGATGGAACTGGTAAAAAAAGGATCCAGGAGCTCCACCCAAGCCCATATGATCCCTGAGAAATAGATCCACCAATGACCTTAAGTGTAAAAATAAATTGATTTATTTGGGCCAACTGTATGGTCTTAAACACCCAAAAGGAAACTATAGCCAAAGAGTAGAGTCATCAGCATATTATTTTAAGAGCTGAAGGGACTACATGTCCCAGATATTAGGCTTAAGTCTGTTTAAAAAGTTAGACAATTATTTCTTGTTGATGATTTTGTTCCTAACAAGAAAGTGCTGCTCAGATGTAAGACTTCAAATCTTGGTCTCCAATTCTGTAGTGCTCACTTGTGTCTAAGGGACACAACCAGCTATTGTTCTAAAATGATGGATATTTTCCTCCCCCTATCTAGAACCTTTGAGCAGGAGCTGACTCTTATTGTAACCACTCCAAAAGGAATCAAAATGCCTGAAAGTAAATCCTGAATCCATCGCTCTAGAGTCCATCCTTGAAGACAAAAGAAAAATGAGGAGGAACCCAATAGAGGGATGCTTTTGGAAGCCAATGTCAAGAAATTCACATGGACTCTCATATGAACATTTGAAAATTGCCCTGTTCTGACTTTTCTAGTTCTCTGTCTTGAAGTTGTAATGCTAATTACTCTTGTCTTTACTCCTCCTTCGCATCACCTATTCCTGACTCAAGGACTTTATTTTCCCCTTAGATATAAGAGCTATGCAATATTGGAGTCTTTAAATAGACCCACTGAAGGGGTACTCCAATTGCCTCACCCTGTGTCCCTGTTCAGCATGGAAGAAGCCAGAGTGGTCTGAGTCCCAATTCCTTATCCACAATTTGGGTAACCTCTTCAGAGGATGGTATGATAAGAATAGGAGGTAGGAATTGGCTACGCAGTTAGGGAAAAAAGACCCCAAAGAAAAGTAGCCAGTTTCTTTGCTAAAACTCACGATGTCCTTAGGCCTCTTAGCAACATACTCTGTTCCAAAGGCCAAAAATGTCAAAAGTATTTGGCAGCTTGTATCTAATCTTTAAAAGATTTGGGGGTTACCTCTTCAGAGGGTGAAATGTTAGAGCAGCCAAAATCCCCATAAAAATAAATGAATTAAATAAATAAATAAAAAATAATAAAAGAAGAAGAAAGAGTACATGAAGTTACAGTGAAAAAGTGATGGGGAGATATGGGAGGAGTTGGAGAGGAGGGAGTGGGCATGGATTTGATCAAAACACCTTATATGCCTGTATGAATTTCTCAATAAATTGTTTATTTTAAAAAAAAATAAGCTATAGTCACAAAAACATCATGGTACTTGCACAAAAGTTGACATAGAGATCAATGAAACACAATGGAAGACCCAAATATGAATACATGCAATTTCAATGACTTTATATTTGACAAATGTACGAAGAACACATAATGGAAGAAAGAAAGTACCTTCAACAAATGGTGCTGGCAAAACTGGATCTCCACCTGCAGAAGAATGAAATCAGTCCTTTATCTTGCACTCTGCAAAAATTCAAACCCAAACAGATCAAAGACTTCAATGTAAAACCTGAGACTCTGAAACTGCTAAAAGAAAACATAGGCAGTACTCTCTGAGATGTAGGGAAAGGCTTTCTAAATGGGATATCAGCTGCTCAGGCATTAGGGTACACAATCAATAAGTGGGACATCATTAAGCTAAAAAGCTTCTGTAAAGCAAAAGAAACAACCAAGTATGTTAATAAGAAACCTACCGCGTGGGAGAAATCTTTACCAGCTACACATCTGACAGAGAATTAATATCCAGAAAATACAAAAAACATAAAAAACAAAGGAAAAAGAAAATATATGACCCAATAAAAAATGGACTATAGACCTGAACAGAGAGTTCTTAAAGAAATAAAAATGGCTAAGAAACACCTTAAAAAGTGATCAACATACTTAGAGAAATACAGATAAAAACCACTTGAAGATTCCATTCTACCCTAGTCAGACTAGCTAAGATTGAGAAAATGAAAAACACCAAATGCTGGAGAAGACATGGTGATAGGGCAACACTAATTCACTGCATGTGGGATTGCAAACTTGTGCAACCACTATGGAAAGCAGTGAGGAGAACACTCAACAAAGTAAAAATGAATCTACCATATGATCTGGTTATACCACTCCTTGGCATATACCCAAAGGACTCATCCCACTGCAGAGATACCTGAACATCCATGTTTGTTGCTGCTTTCTTCACAAGAACTAAGAAATGGAAACAACCAAAATGTCCCTCAACTGACCAGTGGATAATAAAAATATGGTTCATTTACACAATGGAGTTCTACTCAGCAGTAAGGGAAGAATTATGAAATTTGCAGGAAAGTGGATGGAGCTAGAGAGAATTATACTAAGTGAAATAATACAAACCAAGAAAACTAAGCAACATATGGTCTCCCACATTTCAGATCATAGCACTAATCCCTTATATGTGAGAATATAACCTGATGTAACATCAGAAGCCAGTAAAAATGGAAAGAATACACAAAGGTAAAAGAAAAGAAAGAACCAGAAAGAGGGGGATAGTAGGGACCAGATGTTACTGGGGCTGGGGGGAGGTAGGGAAAGTGGAAGAGTATGACTGGAAAGAAAAGGTGGAGGGACATTCAGGGGGCCGCTGTCAGGGATAGAACTCAGGAGAGGGAGGATGGCAGGAGGTTGGTGTTATTGGGGGAAGAGAAGGGATAATGGGGACATGCTTGAACTGAGGAGGGAGGAGGGTCAGACAGGAGGAGAGAGAGTAAAGGTGAATGGCTCCGGAGGGGCCAGGGAAGCCAGAGGGAAATGTGTTGCCTCTGAAACCCCTAGAGAAATGCACATAGGGTGCATTTGTATACCTAGAGGCTGTATGGCAAGAAACATAGATCCAGATAGGAAAGACCCCTCTCTGAGTTGTTGGTCAGAGTTGTCCAGGAGACTCCCAAAATAGCACAGGCTATTGCTAGAGCTCTTGGCTACCTCCCATATTCATATTTTTTACATGATAGGGTCTTTGTTATTTGTTTTGCTTTGTTTTTTTGTTTTTTGTTTTGTTTTGTTTTGAGACAGGGTGCTCTGTATATCCCTGACTGGCCTAGAACTCATTATATAGATCAGGATGGCACTGAACTCAATGAGATCCACCTGCCTCTAACTCCCAAGTGCTGGGATTAAAGGCGTGCACCAACCTACATATGATATATTCTTAGAGTTTCAGGTTAAAAAAAATGTTAACTCATGTATAAAAGGATTTTGATGAGAAAGAGTATGAAGAAAATGAGTTCACCTTTCTTTGCAATGTATTTTACCTTACTTTTTAATGTGTCAGTTTAAATTCCTAGGGGGCTGGAGAGATGGCTCAGTGGTTAAGAGCCCTGACTGCTCTTGCAGAGGACCCAGGTTCGATTCCCAGCACCCACATGGTGGCTATGAACCGTCCTTAACTCCAGTTCCAGGGGAATCCGAAGTCCTCTTCTGACCTCTGCAGCATTGCATGACACAGGTGCATTCACGTACATGCAGGCCATACACTCATACACATAAAATAAATATAGCAAATAAAATATTTTTAGAAGACCATAAAATGATATGGAGATCTTTAAAAAAAATTCCTGCAATTTTTTGGAATCAATGTTTTAATTCATTTAAACATATATTCATGTCCTGGGCTGAAGAATTCATTATGTATCTTTTTAAAATTAAACTTCTTCTTTGATAATCTCATCCACATGTATGAGACATTCTGCTTGCCCTAACCAAGCACCCCCTCATCTCCCTTCCTCACCTATTAAATTCCCCCTTCTTTCCACTGATACCTTCGTCACACTGATGTCTTTTTTGGTTTTCTTGTGTGTGTGTGTGTGTGTGTGTGTGTGTGTGTGTGTGTGTGTGTGCGTGTGTGTATCCAGCTACATTTACCAGGGCCATCTGTGTAGCCTTGAGATTGGAACTGTGTACTGCCATCTGCTGGGTACATCAGGACCATCTGTGTGCCCTTGAGATTGCAATCTTCCAGGTACACCAGTGGTTACCCAACTGAAGACAGTGACTCCCCCTCTCCAAGAGTCTATCAGTGTCCCATCATTCAGCAGTTAGGCCCAATGAGTTCTCCCATTCCATGACTGCCTATTGAGAGAGCCTGTCTTGTGCAGGCACAGTGCACATGTATGTCACTGCTATGAACTCATGGTTACATGAGCTAAGTCATGTCTAGAGCCTGGGATTTCAATGCTCTTCCTTTGTATTTCAACTCTTACATTTTTTTCTTTCTCATCTTGTGCAGTGTTACTTGAGCCTCAGAAAGGGTAATATAAATTACTTTTTTTAGGATTGAGCCCTCATCTACAACTTATTTTCAACCTCTTGTGCAACAATGATTCTCTGCATTTACTGCTTTTCACTGCAAATCAAAGTTTCACTGATTAGATTTGAGGGTAGTCTTTAAGAATGCAAACATAGATATTTGGAAGGCAGTTTGAGCTTATGTCTATTTAGCTGAACATTAGTCAGTAGCAACTGAGACATGGATTTTTTAAGAGACTTATATGAAACCACTAGTGTGGCTGCAGACCAGTGTTCAACTCTAAACCTAAACTTGTTACAATATTTATATATTCCTTTGTTCATGTACTTTATTTCTAGAATTATACCATGCTTTATAGTCATGGTTATCTTACCTTGAGGCATTCTGTGAGTAGTACAAGATTTCTAGGGTGCTATAGTAGAATTTACAAACTGTTATTTTCTGTTATGTTTTGAATGACGAATGTCCTCCAGAGCCATATATATGAATACTTGGTCACTAGTTGGTGGCCCTGTCTGGGGAGGTTATGAAACATTTAGGAGGTACAGGCTTGCTGGAGGAAGTACATCAATGGGAGCAGGCTTTGAGAGTTTATAACCTTGTCCAATTTCCTGCTGGTTCTACTTGCTTCCTGTGGGAGATGGAGGTTTGATAAGCCAGCTTCCTGTTTGAGTCACCTTCTGCCATGGTTTCCCTACCACTATAGAATCTAATTCTCTGGAACTGTAGGCCAAAATAAACCCATTCTTCTTAAATTCCTTTCCATCAGTCTTTGAGCAAAGCATCAAAAGATAACTAATACATTTCCATTCCAGCTTTTAAATTATTTTCTCAGTTCTAAATTTTCACTTTGATAAATATTGAGTAAGTACCCTGCAAACATTTCTCCTTTTCAAGGTGGCTAAGCATTGGTCTTTATTAGTAGATGACTCTGGACTGTACATTTTAAAATAATATAGATTTTGCATAAAAATGTGGGAGAAAACTTTCTCTTACTGTGTCCTCATTACTTATTTTAATAGTCAGTGCATCCTAAAGAGTTATTAATTCACAAACTCCTAGTTACATGGGTAGTCCTTTAAGTAGATGAATCAAATGCATGTGCTTGCAGCAACCCAACTTTGCCTTGCTCAGCGGAGAAGCCTCTTTCCTGGGGTGGCAATACCAACCAGTAGCAGAATCCCAGACTCTGGGGCTAGTATTTAGATACAGCAAGACACTTATTAAAATATTCAGAAAGTTTTCATATATTACAAGGAACTGGCAGTCACGTGGAGTTTAGCAGTTACAAAGATTTAGGGCACAAATAGACAAGAAACAGGACATATAGGTTTAGCTGTTGTCGGCTAGGGTCTATATGTAAAGGAAGATGCTAGAACTTTTACTCAATGTTACCACTGCCTATCTTGTAATTTGTTGGCAACATGTTTTCTTTCTTAGGTATAAAAGCATAGTAAACTTTCAGCTTTTAGCACAGGAGTAAACCTTTAACCTGGCCTAATCTTTTAGCTAGTGATAGCTGAGTTATTTGTTCAGGACAAGGAGGTGGGCTAAGGGCTGTTAACCAAGAGGCTTTCCCTCAAAGCAAGGAAATTAGACGTTTGACCTGGCCACTTTTCTCCTGCTAGCCCTGCAGTGTTCTGAAAGACAGGGATTTCAGAGTTGCTGTTCTCAGCACCCCTCCATTCAGCAGAGAACAGAAGGAGCTCAAGATAGGTGGGACCATAGGAGACACACATTATCAAGGGAGAAATGGGGATACAGTAAATGGGGAGGGCATGGATGGAGGGTTAGCCATGGAGAGAGAGAAGAGAGATAAATAATTTATAGCTAGTATAAAAACCAGAGGGAATCATATTAGTCCAAAATGAGTCCATGTGTATAGCTGAGGGTTACACAACAACAAACAGTGCCAGACAGGTGAAAAGCTTCCTTTGAGTTTTAGCCATGGTAGTCCAAGAGACTGCCAGAATTACACAGGCTATTGTCAAAGCCTTTGATTGTCTCCCAGAACTTGAAAGCAAGACCCTACTGCTGGGACAGGAGAGATAGGTCAGTGGCTAAGAGCATTGGCTGCTCTTCCAGAGGACCCAGGTTCGATTCCCAGTACCCACGTGGTGGCTAACAACCATTTGCAACTCCAGTTCCGGGGGCATCAAATGACCTCTTCTGATCTCTGCTGGTATTTCACAACACAGGTGCACTTACATACATACAGGTAATACTCATAAACATAAAAAATAATAATAATAAATATTTATTTTAAAGAACCTATTTTTGAAGACAAAACACACTGAAATTGACCCAGAAGCCACCTCCCCTGAAGGCTAGCTCTCATAGCTTTGGGAGAGCTTACACAAGCTGATAAGGGAAAACAATAGACGGTATAACCCCAGATTTAAGGCCTAATAACCACATCAATGACTGGAACAGCAAATGGCACTGGTGCAATAGTGGCACCTTTATCTTGTGGGTAATCAATAGGCACCTAACTGAACTTAAAGCCAACTCAATGGAAGAAAACTCGTGCATGTCATTGTAAACAAATATACATGGTTGGAAAGGTCATAGATCTTAGAGAAAACCCCAAAGCTCTCACATCCCTAGACAAATATAATTTCTTACTATGTGAAAAATATTGATGCTTATGTTTATAGACAAGTATGCCATTCACCACTCATCAAAGAAGCTTCTTTTGCAACAGATGGAGATTATTACACAGTTCCAAAACTGATCATACACAGAGATTATCTGTGACTTTCCCAAGCCTAAGCAGCACATCTACAATGCAACCTCTACCCTTAATGTACATGGAACATAGATCAAGGAGTAAAGAGAATATTAATGTATCTCTCAATTCTCATCATTGAACCTCCATCATGCAACATAGGACCTGGAACACAAGAGGTCACAAATGGTGAAAGTGGAGAGAATAAGAGTCTGCAAAGTGTGTGTCTGTGGTGATTTGAATGAGAATGTCCTGCATAGGCTCCAAGTGTTTGGACATTTTGTCCCCAGATGGTGGCACTGTTTTCAGAGGCCTTAGGTTGTGTGGACATGCTAAAGGAAGCATGTCACTGAGGACAGGTGTAGAGAGTCCTTAAGCCTTACCAGATCTCCAGTCACTCTCTACTTCCTGTGCCTGCTTGAAGATTTGAGCCTCTATTTTCAGCTCCTCCTCCAGCCACCACTGCCGTCATGCCTCCTTGCCATGATGGATTAACTGTTTCCCCTTTGGAGCCATAAGCTAAATAAACTCCTCCTTTTATAATTTCCCTTAGTCATGATGTTTCTATCACAGCAACAGAAAAGTAAGTAATACAATAATTGGTACTAGAGAATGGGCTCTTGGCTGTGAAGAACCCAACCATGTGGGTTTTTGGAGAAATGTAAAAGACTTTGGAAATTTGGGCTAAAAAAATGGTTGATTGCTGGAAGCAGAGAATAGCAGGCCATTCTACTATACCTAAAAGAAAGTAGTGCTGAGAACAATGTAGTTTCAGAGGGAAATAAGGACTCAAGCAGAAATTGGGATATTTTGGCGGGGAGCCTCGCTGGAGTCTGCCCACAGCCAAAGTTTGTCTGAGGCTAAGTTTATAAACAATGGACTAATTTCTTTGGTGGAGGATGTTTTGATGCAAAAATGATGGCATGGCTGTTAATGGTGAATATTATGCAGATCTACAGTGAAGAAGATCACATGAGGCAAAGAGAAATGCAGAATGGACAGTTTAGGTTAAAAAAAAAGCACCCTAGGAAATTTAATGTTGGAGCCAAGGCATGTGCTGAAGGAGAGGATCCCTTTGATAAAGAAATTGCAATGATTAAGGAGAGGCCTAGAGGTTTGCACTTAAACAATGGAAAGAATGCCTCCAGGGCAATAACACACCCAGCTAAACCTCCAAATTGTGAAAGGAAAATACTGGGGTTTTCTCCTAAAATACAATAGCAGAGAAAACCTTCAAAAGTGGATAAAGCAGGTCAGGATCCACCCCAAACTTGCAGCCAAACCTAGCAGTTTTGTTCACCTGCTGCTGACTTTAGAGGCATGAAAGATTCAAGAGTGAAGCGGTCATTGGGTCTTCCTCTGAGGTTTCAGAGAGCCACTGAGGCCAGGCAGCATGCAGTAGGGGGATCCCTGCATGAAGAAGGCCTGATATGCTATTGCATGAAGCTGTGAAGGTGAATCCTGGTTGACAGTACAGACCTCTAAACATTTGTTATTCCAGACCTGTGAGAGACCTGCCAAGGAGAGCTGCATCCAGGGAGTAGTACCAGCCCAAGAGAGACATGAATGCTTCACACAGCAAAGCTGGAGAGGCTGACCCATCTAAGCCCTTTGGAAATAAAGTCCCAAAAGTTGTATGTAAAGCTACTGGATTTGGTGTTTGCCCTGCTGGTTTTCAGTCTCATTTTCATTCGGTGTTTACTCACTATGCCTCTATAGATTCCTCCCTTTTTGGAATGGGAATGTGTATTTTCTTCCATTGTGTGTTGGGAGCAAGCAATTTGTCTTTTGATTTCACAGGGGCTTACAGTTAAGAGATTTCCCTGAGTCTCAGAATAGACTTTGGGCTATGGACTTTTGAATAATATTGAGACTGTGGGGCCTTAAGGTTTGAATAAATGCATTTTGCATTTTATATCATGAGCCTATGGGGGCCAGGTAGTAGAATATGGTGATTTGAATGAAAATGTGCCCCATAGGCTCCAAGTGTTTGGACATTTTGTCTCCAGTTAGTAGTGCTGTTTTGGGAGGTCTGTTTGGGTCCATTCTTAAATTCTTTTATGAATGAAACTAAGAACCCTCTAGGGGATGCTCTTTCTCCTTGTTTCAATACTAGCCAGGTACAAAGGAAGCTGAGATTTTGTACAAGTGGCTAGATCTGGGAATCTCATGAAGAATTGACCCAGGGCCGTTTCTTACAAGTTTCAAGATGCTACCAGGGCATATCTACACCAATGGGAAATAAAAAGAATAGCCTCCTTTGGTGGGAGGATAATGATGTGGCCCCCACTGGTCTTAATTCCTGCCCTTCTGGCATTGTGATTCCAAGTTTGTTTTTTGCTGAAATAGAGTATTTCTCTTTCTGATACTCCAAGCTTGCTTTTGCTCTCACCCCATCATGCCCTGATTACCTCTCTGCTTTTCACTTTCTAGTTATAGTATCATGGACAGACATCAGTAGATGTTGGCTAATCTCCCTAATGTATCAGAGCCAATATTTTTTATAATGGGTCATGTATAGGAACAGAAGTTATTACTATCTGCAGTAAAAGTAGCTAATAGGATTCTCTATTTTGTTACAACAACAAGGAAATTAACTAACACAGACTAATGCAAATGCACAGTAAACACAAAGATAAATTTAACTACTTAATAAAAGAACCACCAGGATAGATTTTTTTAAAAAAAGGGGGGGGGACAATTCACAGTCCTTGGAGATTACACAGGAAGTTGTAAACTTCAATTTGATAATGTTTTGCTATGTACTAGTTTAGTTGTTTTTTCTCTACCTAATACTTACACTCTTTTGAAACCTAATGGAAGGTTTTGTTAGACCACTCTCAGAACTACATAAAGTAAGAGGGATTTTAAAAAAAAAAAAAAAGTTTTTGTGTTTTCTATAAGGTTTACTTGGGAACTTATAAAGCCACAGTATGTACACAGGTAATAGTAATTCATTATATTCTCTCCACAATTGGGCTTGTTACTTTCATTGAAGAAGGGGTAAGCAGGGTGACTGGACCCTCACTTGAGTATGCAGTCACTCTTCCAGACAAGTGCGTAATTTCTTGAAACCAGACTCCTAAGGGGGAAGGAGGGGGACTTGCTGGAAATAACCTGCTTGGCTTGGGAAAACAAAATAGAGTAGGGTAACAAAATGGAGTTGCTTACACTGTCACATTCCCCACTGGCTCTTGATGCTGGAGTCAAATCATTGACTCTTCCATACACACAGGTTTGTACTGTTTATATTTCAGCAAGGGAGTCCACCTGTCTCTCCAACTACCAGATGGAGTCCTGTACATGCCCAATGTCTCTGTCTATCTGAGATCATAGAATCTTTAAATTTTCATTCCTATTTCTAGGGTAGTGGTACCCAAGAAAACAGAACCTTCAATGCCTGTTTCCACAAAGAAGGGGACAAGGATGGCAGTGGTGGGACTTCTCTTGGCTCTTTAGAAAACCAGGTTTTGGTGGAAGTGTTCCTACCTTTCCTCTCCACTATACAAATAAACCATGGGGAGAACATGGACTAGTATGCACATGTCTTCATGGTGAGAGTCCCATTCTAGCTGTTCTGTGGTCATGCACTTATTAAGACCAAAGGTGCATGTCCATGAGTTGTCTTCAGGGGCTTGAAAGAAAATCTGGATTTCTTGAGAATTAATAGTCCTGATTTGGTGACTACATGATTGGGCATGTGGACAGGTCTTCAGTTGGAAGGCTGAGGATATAAAGCAAGGTCCTTTACCATGGAGGTCCCCCAAAGTTAACCTGGCCTTTTCTGAGCTACAAGGAGAATCAGACTGCTGTGAGGTTGTAGTAGGGATAAATGATAAATTGGCCTCTGTCCCCACATAGTAAGTAAAGGGGTCTGAGATCCAAGCATAACCAAAAACCCTCCCCAAACACCAGGGACGTCTGTTTGATCCAGGTGTGGACCATCCTATCCATGTTTAGTTTGGGGTCCTCCAACACACAGACAAGAGATTTTATAGTCTTGACCAGTTAAACTTACAGGGATTTATGTTACTCTAATATTACCCTCCTATGAAGAGGTAACCCTAAAATTTCATAAATTAGGCAAGAGCTCTCAAATAATTTTGGTATTTCTGGACTTTAATACAGACCAGGCTGCTAAAAGGCCCAGAGACATTTTGGATTTTAGCCATGAAAGAAATTGGCCACTTTTCTTTTGGGGTCTTTTTATCCTAACTGTCTAGCCAATTTTTACCTCCTGTTTTTAATCACATTACCCTCTGAAGAAGCTATCAAAATTGCCAATAGGGAATTGGGGCAAAGTCCACTCTAGCTTCTTAAATGTTAAACAGGAGCACAGGGTTTGGCAACTGGGGAACCCCTTCCATGGGTCTATCTAAAAGATCCCCAAATTGCATAACTGTTTTCTGTAGGGAGAAAAGGAAGTCCTTTACCAGTGCCTGAGAGATGTAAAGGCAAGAGAAGTTACCATTATAAGTTCTAAGCAGGGAATCAGAAAAGGTCAGAACAGGGCAAATTTCAAATGTCCAAATCAAATTCCATTAGAATTTCTTGATGGGGACTTCCAAAGGCATCCATCTATTGGATTTCCCCTGGTTTTTCTTTTGGCCGCCAAGGCTGGACTCAAGAGTGATGAACACGGGATTTGCTTTCAGGCACTTTGAGAGTGGTTGAGTGGCTAGAATCAGTGTGAGCTCCCTCACAAATTGCCTCAAGACAGGGAGAGAAAAGAAATTTAGCTATCATTAATTTTTTAGGCTAGAACAATAGTGGGTCCTTTTCTTGTGGCTGCAAGTAAGGAGTGCAGAGTTGATTAGACCAGGATTTGAAGTCTTACACCTGAATAGCATTTTCTTATCAAGAACAAGATCATTAGAGAGAAATTGTCTAATAATATTGTATATGAAATTAAGCCTAATGTCTGGGAAGTGCAATCCCTTGGACTCTTAAAGAAATATACTAATCATTTTAATCTTTGGTTATTTATTCCTGTTGGGTGTTTAAGACCATGCAGTTGGCCCAAATAAGCCAATTTATTTTTATTCTTAAGGTCTATTGAGGATTTGTTCCTCAGGCGTCACATTGGCTTGGGCTTTTCTTTTATCAGTTCCATCTATGTGAGGATAAGTCAGAAGGTCCTGCTCCACCAGGGCTGGCTTCACATGGAGCACTAAGGAAACACTTCCTCTTTATTGACCCTGCTCTTGCAGACTGGACACTGGTTTAAGTTCATCTGGTGCAGTCTCCTTGGCCTCCCTGAAAAAGTGGACAGGTGACTCACCACAGTTACAGAAGCTTTTACAATTTTATTAGAATTTTAAAGAAAAGTCCTTACAGCAGGCAAACTGGTAATCTTGGCAGTTTCCTTGAGGAGGAGAATGGAGGGGTGAAAGAAAGGAAGCCATGAAGCCATGGAGATTTAGAGCCTGCATAGAGGTCAGACACATGGCTGACTGGCAGCCCCATGGCTGGGACAAGGAAGCTTTAGAGAAAAAAATAAAGAAATACAATATGCTAGGGGCAGCCTGTCTTAAAGAAAGCATTGTTAGAAAAAGGCTATGAATGGGGTCTGGAGAGATGGCTCAGATGTTAAGAGTACTGACTGCTCTTGCAGAGTACTTGAGTTCAATTTCCCAGCACCCATATGGTGGCTACACACCATCCTTAACTCCAGTTCCAGGGGAATCCAAAGCCCTCTTCTGACCTCCATAGCATTGCATGGCATGGGTACACTTACATACATGCAGGTAATACACTCATATACATAAAATAAAAATAATAAATAAATTTTTTAAAAGTTAAAAAAAAAGAAAAGGGATATGAAGAAAATGAGAAATTATACTTTTCTGAAGAATTCAGAAAAGAGGGAAAACTTACAGAGACCTACATATCTGTGGCTGGATGGAGGAATACTATGGTAGGAGACAGGATTCCAGGAAGGAAAAATTCACTATTTCATTGACACACTAGGTATTTCGCCTACCTATTTAACATAGCTTAAGGAGAACCTGCCTTCCTAGGGATGATCCTATGACCAGATGATTGACCAGTGAAAGTGGAAAGGTGGGTCTTCCAACAGATAGACTAGAGATTTTATAATCTTTACCAGTTAACCTTATAGGGCTATTTACTACCCTAACAGTATTGGAGGCACATGGCTGAAAAATAATTAAATTTTCCTTTAAAAAGTAACTATGGAAAACAATAATAATTTAAAATAGTTACTCTTAGAAATCAGCAATTATACCATATAAAAGATGTCAAAATTTAAATTAATCCCTTTTAAAAATAGGTAAATATGTCATTCAAACAAAGTCAGAACCCAAAATAGTTCCCTTTTAAAACTAATAAGCATGTAAAACAATGTAAACATTTTAAATAGCAGTCTTTAAAAATCTGTCTGATATTACTGATCAATTAGTAATTGATCAGTAATTAAGGAGGTAAGTCTGATATTACCTCCTTAGTCTGACATAAAAAATACATTGGCCTTGTTACAAGTCAATAGACTGTTGAAATCTCTTGCTTTTCTATGATCCCATCAAGAATCCAAGATGAAAACCCCAAAAAGAAATAAATTTCAAGAGGATTAAGACATATGATTAAATACCTGCAGTCCAGGAAATTCCTAGGTTATGATCCCCTCAAGTTTGGCCATACCAGCAAATTCCTGGGTATCACCATTTTTAATTATGCCACATGGTTGGAATAAGATGTTGGCACAATCACATGAGTCACCACCATTTTGAAAATCTTACGTTTTAAGGTAGTAACCAAGCCATGTGGCTGTCCCCATACTGATGATGTCATCAACCAAGATGGAGACCAGATCACATGGTTGCCTCCTTCTTGATGAGGTCACTAGACATAATGGCAACCAAACAACATGGCTACCTTAGTGAGCTCAGCTCCTGATATGCATCCCCCATCAGGATACAAGCCCTGTGAGGTTTACATGTCTCACAGATTAAATGTGGGTGGCAAACACCCCATACTTTTTTTTTAACTTTTAGGAAGTACTCAGTTATGTCATCCAGGTACAGAAGAATAAATTACCCTCATATATGTAGGCCCCAAATAGGAAAGAAAAGGAATTCATGGTCTTAAACCAAGAAAGGGAGTCCATGTCTCTCACCACCCATTGCTGCTAATGAGAAGTAATATCCTCTGGATCTTGTCCTTCCTAGATACAAGCTGTTGCTGGAAAAGAAACTCATGAAGACAGCAGAAAAAATGGAGAACAATATCTAGTGCATGCATCATTGTGCTGTTGCTCTAAGAACATGTCTCACCTGAGCACAGCCTGTGACTCTCCATGCTCTGAAATTTAAAATACTTAGATCCAGTTAGAAAAGAAGCTGCCTTGGGATCTTATCGTCTAAGTGCTGCTTGGTTGGTGCCCAACGGAGCCTGAGGTTCAAATGCCAGTCCCCTTTTACTGTTTTCCTTTCCCCCACCCATGGAGAAAACAATGGAGGAAAAAAAATGTCTAAAGCCTGATGAAAAGAAGTCCAGAAACAAAATTACTTTTAAAAGCTTTGTTTTTTCTTTTGTCAAAGAGACAAGTGGTTTGCAACCTCAAATGTCCTGAAGCAAGACAGCAAGAGAGGTAAAGAAGTTTCCCTGCTTAGAAGTCAAATTCAGTGCACCAGAAAATCTTTGTATGACCACCAAAAAGTGAGTTATTAGAGAATTTTAAGAAAAACCCTAAGGGCAAGGGAGATGGTAATCCCACTAACTGCCTTGAGGAGAATGGTGGGGAGAAAAAAGAAAGTCATGAATTCATGCAGGTTTAGAGCCTGCATGGAAGTCAGACACATGACTGACTGGCAGCCACATGACTGGGAAAAGGAAGCTTTAGAGAAAAAAATAAAGAAATAAAGATGCTAGGGGTCAGCTCAAAGCCTTAAAGAAACTATGTTTAGAAAAGGGACATTGTTACCTGGAAGTCCCTCCAACTACTATGGCAGCAAGCTGCAGTCAAACCTCTTTCCTATGCTCCTCAAAAGGTGTGTGGGGGGAGGAGCCAATTACCCCTTCCACTCAATCAGTTGACCTTAACTGCATGATGAGAAGGGATAAGAATATATAAGGTGAGAACATCAAACACCGTATTACCATTCTGTGTGGCTGCTGGGAAGTCATAGAATCTATGTTTGAGTGTGGACTTTCTAGTGTAGCCATAAATGGGGGAGAGGGGGCACCAAATTTTCTGTGAGTAAACCTGTACCCTATGCTCAGTAAGCCCAATAAACTTGTTAGGATTTTCCAAAGGGCAGTTTTGGAGAATTCTTGCCTCAGGTTGTTGTAAGGACGATGGGAGGAGGGGGCTGGATACCATGTGTGCCTTCCAAAACACTTGGTGAATTTGACTTTACAATAGGTTTAGCCCACAGAATATGACAAAACTGAGGATGAGGTCCCTGATATGGGGGAAAAGACCAACAATGGAAGCAAAGTTGGGTGAGGGGAAAGTGTGGGTAAACGAAATGTTAACCTGGTGGGCTAGCCCCATAGTCTTGATGGGGGTAGCTGCAGCAGCATGGTTAATACAGTGGATAGTGAGATGTGTAACTAGGATGAATCCACCTAAGCAGACAAGATCAATGGAGGAAATCCTGGGGTGGCCTCCATCTTGCAAATGGTATGGGGTGGCATGTCTTCTTGACCGGTGGGGCCTGCCACATGAGTATGGAGATACCTTGAAAATAGCAGAAGGTTGAATATTGCTTCCTGACCCTTTTCATCCAGACCAATTTAGTGTCTTCTCTGGGCCCCAGGAGCGCTGCTTTGGGCCTGGCCCCACACTCATCTACCCCTACTTCCCTGGGTGTGCACCACCCACCACAGGCCTCTCTCTCACCCGCAGGCCTCTATCCGGGGTAAGTACATCGCGCCCTCCTAGCCTTGACTCTCCCAGCCCCATTCACCCTCCCATCTCCCCCACTGGTCTCTCCTAGTTTGGATCCTGTCCCATTCCTTGTCTTGGGTCCCCAGACACCTGGGGAACTAATACTGCTTCCTGACCCTTTTCATCCAGAACAACTTACTGCCTTTTCTGGGCCCCAGGAGCACTGCTTCTGGGCCCCTGCACACACCTCCCCCTGCTTCCCTGAGTGTGCACCACCCGCAGCAGGCCTCTCTCCCACCCACAGGCCTCTCCCCAGGGTAAGTCCATCGCACCCTGCACAACTGACTCTCCCAGCCCCATTCACCCTCCCATCTCCCCCAATATTCTCTCCTCTGAGTTTGGGCCCTGCCCCATTCCTTGTCTTGTGGCCCCAGACACCTGGGGAGCCAATACTGCTTCCCGACCTCTTTCATCCAAACAAACTTAGTGCCTTTTCTGGGCCCCAGGAGCACTGCTTCTGGACTTGGCCTCTCCCTCAACTCCCCCTGCTTCCCTGGGCCTGCACCAGCTGCAAACCTCTTTATGGGACTTGGGAGTTGACCTTTCCTCTTCCTGATCCTTTGCATCCAGATCAACCCAGCTCCTCAGTGCAATCAACAGAAATCCTTGGGGCCTCTTCCTACCCCATCTGCCTTTACATCTCTAGGTGGCATGGCCACCCAGACCAGCATCTTTTCTGGGCCAGGCTCCCAGGCCAGTCCAACCCCCAATTTCCTGAGGCCAAAATCAGTCCTGGAAGGATCCAGACCTTAGGAGAAAGCCTGAAATCATCTCACCCTCATCTGAATTGGGTCTCTGTGGGAACTCCTGAAGACAAAATCAATCTGGCCATTCCAATATAAAATCAAGAGAGAAAAACGGAAGCTTAGACGAACCAGCTTTTCATGCCCAAAAAGTAAATCACAAAGACACATAAAGGTCACAAAAATAAGTAGAAATAAATTTGAAGGACTGAGTCTCACACAAGAACCAGAAACTACAAAAGAAATTCACATGCCAAAATCACAGAGAAAAAATAATAACATGAAAAACCAAAATAACATATCCCCACCAAATACCAATAGTACTTTAGACGAGTGCAATGAGAATCCCCTAGAGATAATGCAGGATAAAGAATTCAAAAGAACAATTATAAACATGATAAAAGAATTCAGTGAATTTAAAGAACACACACACAAAAAAAAAAAGAAATCAAAGAACTGAAGGAAGATAGGGATAAACTTCTGAATGAATTCAGAAAAGAGCTAGAAATATTGAAGAATACTCAGGGTGAAATGAAGAAGGAAGTGAAACACTCAGTAAGCTAATTAGAAATGACAGGAAAAATCCTCAACAACAGGATGAATGAAATGGAAAACAGAGTCTCAAGACGGGTAGATAAAGTGGATGAACTAGACCACTCAAGCAAAGATTATGAAAAATTTAAGAAATCACAAGAATTGAATATGCAGGAATTGTGTGACTCCATAGAAAGAACAAAGTTACGAATCATAGGCATACAGGAAGGAGAAGAATCCCAAGATAATGGCATAGACAAGATCTTCAACAGAATCATGGAAGAAAATTTCCCAAAATTAAAGAAAGACATGCCCACACAAATAAAAGAAGCGTATAGAACACCAATCAGAAACGAACAGAAAAGAAACTCTCCACGGCACATCATAGTAAAAACACTAATGTACAAAACAAAGAGACAATACTGAAAGCTGCAAAAGAGAAACAAGTCACATATAAAGGAAAACCCATTAGGATTACAGCTGACTTTTCAGTGCAAACTATGAAAGCCAGAAGAGCCTGGACCAAAGTATTCCCAGTTTTAAATGATCACAGATGCCAACCCAGATTACTATATCCAGCCAAAATGTCTATTATACTCAAAGAGGAAAGAAAATTTTTTCATGACATAAATAGGCTGAAGTAATTCATGTCCACAAAATCAGCCCTTCAGAGAGTTCTGAAAGCAATACAAAGAGCTGAAGAAAGGAATGACTATACCCAAGGGGTTGCAGAAAGAAATCCAATGAAGGCATAACTGTGGAAAAGCACAGCTATATCAAGACTGTAAACAGTAATAAAAATGGCCGCATTCAATACCCATCTATCATTAATAACTTTAACTATAAACAGACTGAACTCCCCAGTCAAACAACACAGACAATGTGATGGATTAAGAAACAAAACCCATCTTTTTGTTGTCTGCAAGAAACTCATCTCACTTTTAAGGACAGACGCTATCTCAAAGTGAAAGGATGGAAAAAATATACCCAGAAAATGGCACTAAGAAAAAAGCAGGTGTAGCAATTCTAATATCTGAAATAGACTTTAAACTAAAATTAATCAGAAGAGATAAAGAGGGCCACCTCATTGTGATCAAAGGAGCAATAAATCAAGAAGATATTAAAACATGAACATATATTCGCCAAACTCTGGTGAACCCAACTTCATCAAAACAATACTGCAGGACATTAAAACCCAGATTAATCCCAACTCATTAATAGTAGGCGACTTCAATACCCCACTGTCTCCATTAGACAGGTCAACAGGGCAGAGAGTTAACAGAGAGACATCAGAATTAAACAATACCATATATCAAATGGACTTAACAAACATCTACCATGTATTCCACCCAAGCACCAAAGGACATATGTTCTACTCAGCACCCCATGGAACCTCCTCCAAAATCGACCATATACTGGGGCACAAAACAAACCTCAACAAATACAGAAAGAATGAAATAATTCTATGTATTCTATCAGACCACAATGCAATAAAGCTTACAATCAACACCAGAAGAAGCCCTAATCACCACATGAACAGATGGAGATCAAAGAACACATTCCTGAATGATGAATGGGTCAAAACAGAAATTAATAAAGAAATAAAAGTATTCCAGGAATTAAATGAAAAGGACAATACAACACGACAAAACCTCTGGGACATGCTGAAATTGGTTCTTAGAGGGAAGTTTATAGCTCTAAGTGCCTACATCAAAAAATCGGAAAAAACACAAATAAATAGCTTAACACTGCAACTCAACACACTTGAAAAGCAACAGCAAACAAAACCCAAACCCTGCAGACAAGAAGAAATAACAAAAATCAGGGTAGAAATCAATGAAATTGAAACAAAGAAAACAATACAAAGAATCAACAATTCCAAGAGCCGTTTCTTTGAAAAGATAAACAAGATTGACAGACTGCTAGCCCTGTTAACCAAAGAAAGAAAGGGGACTTCCAAATGAACAAAATCAGAGATGAAAGGGGAAACATCACAACAGAAACCAGAAAGATACAGAACATTATAAGGGAATACTTTAAAAACCTATATGCTACTAAATTTGAAAACCTAAAAGAAATGGATGGATATCTAAAGGCATGGGAACATCCCAACTAAACCAAGACAAGATTAACATCTTAAACAGACCCATAACCCAAAAAAAAAATTGAAACAGTAATACACAACCTCCTGACAAAAAAAAAGCTCAGGACCCGATGGAATTACAGCAGAATTCTATCAGACATTTAAAGAATATCTGCATCCAATACTACTTAATATATTCAAAAAAATAGAAATGGAGGGAGAACTTCCAAATTCTTTCTATGCAGCCAGCATCACTCTAATACCAAAGCCAGGTAAAGATACAACCAAAAAAGAAAACTATAGACCCATATCCTTAATGAACATAGATGCAAAAATTCTCAACAAGATGCTTGCAAACTGCATACAGACACATATCACAAAGATCATCCACCATGATCAAGTTGGCTTTATCCCAGAGATGCAGGGATGGTTCAATATACATAAGTCAACAAATGTCATAAATCATATAAATTGACTCAAGGACAAGGACCATATGAGCATCCCAATAGATGCAGAAAAGGCCTTTGACAAAATTCAACATGCATTTATGTTCAAAGTCCTAGAGGGAATTGAACTGGAGGGAACATATCTCAGCATAATTAGAGCCATATAAAACAAACTCACAGCCAACATCATTCTAAATGGAGAAAAACTAGAAGCATTCCCATTGAAATCAGGAACCAGACAAAGATGTCCACTATCCCCACTTCTCTTTAAGATAGTACTTGAAACTCTTGCAAGAGCAATAAGACAAGAGAAGGAAATTAAAGGAGTAGTAATTGGAAAAGAGTAGATCAAATTATCCCTTTTTGTCAGATGATATGACATTGTATCTAAGGGACGCCAAAAATTCCAACTGAAAACTCCTAGAAATTATTAACACATTCAGTAAAGTGGCAGGTTACAAAATAACCTACAAAAGTCTGTAGCCTTTCTATATACCAAAAACAAGCAATCACAGAAAGAGCACATGGAAACACTCTCGTTCACAATAGCAGCAAAAAAAAAAAAAAAATCAAAATCTCAGAGTAAACCTGACCAAAGACATTAAAGAGCTCTACAATGAAAATTTTAAATCTTTAAAGAAAGAAATTGAGGAAGACATCAGAAGACAGAAGGACCTCCAATGCTCATGGATTGGAAGAATTAATATTGTGAAAATGACCATCCCACCAAAAGTCATATGTAGATTCAATGCAATGCCAATCAAAATCTCCATGACATTTTGCACAGAATTGGAAAAAAACTATCCTGAGATTCATATGGAAGCACAAAAGATCTCAGATAGCCAAAACAACCCCAAACACTAAGAGCAATGCCGGAGTGATTACTATACAAGATTTCAAGCTGTATTACAGAGCTATAGTCATAAAAAGAGCATGGTACTGGCACAAAACTAGACCCAGAGACCAATGGAACAAAATTGAGCACCTCAAATATGAGTAAATACAATTTCAGACACCTGATATTTGACAAAGGGGCCAAGAACATTAACTGGAGGAAAGACAGCATGTTCAGCAAATGGTGCTGGCAAAACTGGATCTCCACTTGTAGAAGAATGAAACTAAACCCCTATCTTTCACCCTGCACAAAAGTCAATTCCAAGTGGCTCAAAGACCTCAATGTAAAGCCTGAAACTCTGAAACTATTAGAAGAAAACATTGGGAATAATCTTCAAGACATAGGCATAGGAAAGGATTTTCTAAACCAGACACCAATTGCCCAGGAAACAAGGGCAAGAATTAACAAATGGGACCTCATTAAAATAAAAAGCTTCTGTACATCAAAGGAGACAACCAAGGAAGCAAACAGAAAACCCACAGAATGGGAGAAAATCTACACCAGCAACAAATCCAACAGAGGTTTAATAACCAGAATTTATAACGAACACAAAAAACAACCAAGACAAGAAGCAACCCAATTAAAAGATGGGCTAAGGTGCTGAACAGAGAGTTCTCAAAAGAAGAAATAAAGATGGCTATGAAACATCTTAAAAGATGTTCAACATCCCTAATAATTGGGGAAATGCAAGTTAAAACCACTTTAACATTCCACCTTACCCCAGTCAGACTGGCTAAGATCAAGAAAACAAATGATACCAAATGTTGGAGAGGATGTGGGGAAAGGGGAACCCTCATCCACTGCTGGTGGGGCTGCAAACTGGCTCAACCTCT
>NW_008359121.1:107567-109767 GCF_000622305.1 Nannospalax galili | reverse complement strand
GGTGTCCCTCAATTGATGAGTGGATAATGAAAATGTGGCTCATTTATATGATGGAGTTTTACTCAGTAGTAAATAAAGATGAAATCATGAAATTTGCAGGTAAATGAATGGAATTAGAAATTGTTATACTAAGTGAAGTAACACAGACTCAGAAAAAAAAATCTACATGTGTTCTCCCTCTGTTGGGAGATATTAATCCATTATGTGCATTGAGCTGTGGCAGGCTTGCTTGTTTACTGAGTTTGTGCTTTGCACACCAGTACCTAATCTGCCAAGTCAGGAGGAATGTGTTTATATGATGGAGCCCACAACACGTATTTGACCACTCCTTGACCCTCAGATACAGGTGGGAAAAACAGCTGTTGAAATTGAGTTAAGATCTCTGATGTTCTCCTGTATAAAAAGGCGAAGCTAAAATAAACCTGGGTTGCTGCAGTCTCTACTGACAGTCCTCCCACATATCTTTTTCTCTATCTCTTGTTTTTTCTTTCAATCCTCACTCCCCCTTTCAGGTACTGTCTGTCTTGGCCAGCTGGCACCGGCATCCCTCATATGTGGATCCTAGAACCAGACTCTGATAAATAAGTATGAAACCAGACATAACTACAGAAACCATGATAATGGAAAGTAAACAGGGAAGTAAAGGAAAAGAAATAACCTGAAAGAGAAACACAGTAGGAAACAGGCCTTAATAAGGGAGATATGGATAAAAATTGGGTTAGTTTAGGGGAGGGGGAGGGAAGGGTATACAAGGAACCTAGGGGATAAAGGAAAAGAAGGAGCTCAAGAGAGGTAGGACCACAGGAGAAAGGTATTATTATGGGAGAAAGGGGGTCAATGGGGGTGCCTTAAGAGGGAAAACCATGATGGAGGTGTGAGAAAATGTGAGAGATAAACAATGCCTAGCTAGCTTTGAAAACCAGTGAGAACCATATTACTCCTACAACCTACTGACAAATTATACATAGCAGATCAAGAAATATATGTCTAGGTAGGGTTTATCTGAGAACAACTGGTCTTTGCCTAAGATTTATCTACATGACACACAGTAATTAAAAATTCCAGACTGGTGGAACTAACCTTTTTGGGTGTTTAACAGACATATTTTGAGGCCTATAAGAATTTGGTCAGAGGGTCATAAAGGACACTTTTTTCTCCTTGCCCTCCTAGGTCGACTAGTTCCTCAAAATGTCCTATACTGGTAGTGTGTTACCTGTCCTCTTGATCAAGGAGGCCAAGGAGACCCCACCAGATGGACTTGAACCATTGTCCATTCTGTAAAGAAGAGGGTCAACATAGAGGAATCATTTCCTCCATGATTCCAAGCGAAGACAATCATGGTTGAGGGGGACCTTTGACTTATCTTAACATAGGTGGAACTGGTAAAACAAAGGAGCCAGGGGCTCCTCCCAAGCCCATGTGACCCCTGAGGAAAAGATCCTTAAATCACCTTAAGAGTAAAGATAAATCGGTTTATCCGGACCAACTCTGTGGCCTTAAACACCCAAAAGGAAAGTATAACCAAAGATTAAAGGGGCCAATATAATTTCATAAGAGACCATATGTATAGCTAAAGGCTACATAACAAGCAACAATGCCAAACAGGTGATACGTCCTTCTGAGTTGTTGGCCAGGGTGGCCAGAGGGATTCCCAGATATTAACCCAGCAGAGTACTGGGAAATTGAACAGCATACCCCAATCTTATCCAAAGGAATATTGACAACTGAATACTGCTAGATGAGGAACAGCTGACCCTCCTAAAACAAAGGCCTCTAGATAGGCTGACTAGATTCACTAGACAGTAGCAGGGATATCAGAGTATAAGGGCTCTAGTGGGGGGAGGGAGGGTATGGGCGGGTACTACCTGGGAAGTGGGTCTATAAAAAAATTCTTCAAAGCATAAAAATTTGCTCCTTAATAACTAGTAGATGTGAAAAACTTTACCATTGAAATCTATCTGATGACTTTATATAGATGCTCAGATTCTAAGGAGCTCAGAAAGTAACTGACTGTGACTAGTAATAATCAGATATATAGAGATTAGAAAAGCATATGAGAGAGGCATCTTAGCTCTGGAAATTGTTATTGAATATGTCAATGCTGTTGTATAGAAATGCCTCTTCTAATCATTTGGTTATGAAATAAATAATTTAAAAATATTAATAATTATAATAATTAGTAGATGTGAAAAGCATTACA
>NW_008359121.1:92199-107445 GCF_000622305.1 Nannospalax galili | reverse complement strand
GTGTGTGTGTGTGTGTGTGTGTGTGTGTGTACACGCTGAGGGTTGGTGATTCCCAAACTCTCCAGTCTCTTTTAACACCGTGTGTGTGTGTGTGTGTGTGTGTGTGTGTGTACACGCTGAGGGTTGGTGATTCCCAAACTCCTGTCAGATTCGAAGTGTCTCTTGACATCTTCAGGACTCCATTCGTTCCCACGATTTTATGTCTTATAGGGTTTATACTGAGTACAATATTGTGTAACTGTAAAAATTCAACTGTAAACCAAAAAATTTACAGCCAATTATGAAAAAGATGCATCTTAGCTCAGAAAATTGTTATTGAATATGTCAATGCTGTTGTAATGA
This sequence comes from Nannospalax galili, assembly GCF_000622305.1. NCBI lineage: Eukaryota > Metazoa > Chordata > Mammalia > Rodentia > Spalacidae > Nannospalax > Nannospalax galili. The sequence continues at coordinate 107,103 of NW_008359121.1, read as the reverse complement.
AATGCTTCTTCTAAGTATGTGGTTATTAAATAATAAACTGAAAAAATGAAGAAGAAAACAATTTTTTAAAAAAGAAAATAGCAGAAGGTCTAGAACAGATTTTGCAAGCTCTGGGAATAACACAACAGGGACATAAATATCAACAAGTGGCTGCAGAGGCCAACTGGACCCTGCTATCGATAATAAGAAATCTGTCCCAAGTAGAAGCTTTAGCCCAGAGGGAAACTGAAGGTGTTAGAGAGGAATTAGAGTGAGAGTTTTATGAGGCTGGCCTCATCAGTTCTGGCCTCTGACCTTGCTGGTAAATTAGATAGGAGAGAAAATGAGATGGAAGTGTTGGCACTCCTCTTTCTTTCTTTCTTTCTTTCTTTCTTTCTTTCTTTCTTTTTTTCATCTAGGAGGTCAAAAGGGGAAAAAAGCCCAAGTTAGATTGATAATACAAGGCCTATCCTGAGACCCGAAAAATGGAACCCCTGGGAAGAATCAGGTAGTGATGAAGAAGGAGGTGACCTAGAAATAGGGGAAGATGCCCCTCGGGTTTGACCTTTGATTCAAAGAAAGGGAAAATCCGTAGTACCACATAGCCCAATGCAGGAGATCATGGTAATCCATGGTAAACTATGAAAGACATTCAAACAAGCAATAAAGGAGCCCCTAGCCACTTGGCTTGTAAGGCTATAGAATCATTTTGAGTGCTACAGAAGCAGAGAAGTTCAGCAATATAACCAGTCATCCCTCTTTGAGACAAAGACTTCACAATCTAAGGCATTAAGAGGAAAATCAGTCCATGATGGATTGGCTCATATGAGTCATTAAGGACACGTGGTTATCCCCAGCTGAGATTCCCATGAATATCAGAAACTGGAAAACCATAGAGGAAGGTCAGGCCCTGTTAAGGAAACTGGGTTTGATGTCCAATTCATAGGCCCAGACAGAACTGGCAGTTGAAAAAAATCTTACAACAATCTGTACCAGTAAATGCCAAACAGTTACATGTATTTTAGGGACTTCTAGGGTATTGGTGAATTCTTATACCTCACCTTGCTCAGGTCAACCATTCCCTCTATAACTTAGTAAAAAGAGGTGCTGAAGGGGTGTAAAGCCAAATTCTCTCCTGGGAGGCCCGAGCAAGTGTGTGCTTTTTTTGGCTCTCAGGCCCTCTATGAGGTGTGCTGTGACCTTCTTGGCTCCCAGGCCCCACACTGTCCTCATGACAAACCAACAAAGCCAACACAATACATTTTATTGGGATTTTTGTAGAGTTTATGATGTCTGGAAGAGAATTACTTACAAAGGAATGCACCATTGGGCTCTTTCCCTTGCATCTTGGCTGAGCTTTCACCCAAGCACCACCCATGATGGGGACTTCCCACCACCTCCCAGACTTCTTCCGTGCCTGTCCTTAGACCCTCCTTTGCTGCCTCATCTTTTTTATATCTTTTGTAGGTTGTTTTACTATTTTACAGACACATTTTACACACTGGTTTGTGTCACTTAGATCTGCCAAAGCCTCCCTTACTTTACAAAGATTCTGTCCCATTAAGGGACTTAGCAAAACCATTATAGGTCCAGACCATTCTCGAGGTACCTGTCAAATTAAGCTTTTCTTTGTATCTTCGGTGAGCACAGTCCTATCTAGCCCAGAAAATGGCATGATTAATTGCTTTCTTTATACCTAGTTCTCCCAGAAACACCTGTCCCTCTTCTACGGTCCTCCAGACCCTGCTAACCATGGGAGTCTCCACTGGTGATGACCAAGTATCTTTAATGCCCTGGACAAGCCATTTCATTAGGGACTCTCACCACTGTATTGGCCTACATGAAAAAGCCTATGTCTCAAAGATGGAAGTGTGGTTATATAATTCAGCTATGATGCTTCTGAAGGACTTAAACTAATATCATTTGCTCCCATGCCCCATATCCTCATGAGCCACACGGTGAGGGGCCCTTTCATTGCTTGTTTGAAAGTCTTCCCTAGGCCCAACAGCTCAAATGTGGAGTATTTTCTACTGGCTATAGTATTGTTAAGGCTTTTGTCAGCATTTTGAAACATGATTCTTCTCTTTTTGTATTAGAGGTTGAATCAGAGGAGCATCTTTACCTATTTTTATTTCTAGGATATTTCCTTTCTCATTACTTTGGGAATGAGTTTTTTCCATGGATCCTTTGACTCAGGTCCTAGGATGAACTTTGTATCAAGATCTAATCTAGGCTCTCTTTTCTCTTCCATCCCCTAGACTTAAGCAAGTTAGAATCTCTCTTTCTCGCTCATGTGGTTTACTTCCAAGTTCTGAGGCCAATACTGGATTCACCAGTGACTCCTTCTTTTCAGTATCCCCTGTGGCTATTGTCTCTGCCTAGGACGAACATTTTATTATGCAAAAAAAATGGCCAAACAGCTTAAGCAGCTGCTTTTGTTTCTTTTGATTCCCATTTTGTTTCCAAGGCTTGTAAAATTTTTTCTAGACTTTTCACAGACCTTGAAGAATTCTCATACATGCATAGCAGTGACCCCTATCACTCAAGCAATTGTGCTATTTTACACCATTTACAAGGTGGCAGCCATGTGGGGATTTCCCCCATTGAATTCATCCATGTCCACATAGGGGGCCTCAATTTAGCTATATATTTCACTATCCATGTGACTGCTGTTAACCTCATTAAGCTTGTAGGGATTTCCCACACTCTCCCCTCCCCCAACTTTGCCTCAGCCTTTCTTTTTATCAGAGACATCATCATTGCTCTTCCCAAACTCATGCAGCTTGTCATATCCTGTGTATCTTGCCAGCTGCACCAATTTGCAAAGCCAAATTCTCTACTGGGAGCCCTGAGAGCACTATCTCAGCTCTCAGGCCCTCTATGAAGCATGCTGCAAACTTCTCTGCTCCCAAGCCTGAAGCTGTCTTCACAATCGACTGACAAAACCAACAATACATTCAATTCAGGTTTTTGTATAGAGTTTATAATGTCTGGAAGAGAGTTACCTACAAAGGCATGCACCTGTGGGCTCTTTCCCCCACATCTCTCAGTACTCACCTGAGCACCACCCAAGATGGTGACTTCCTGCTGCCTCCCAGGCTTCCTCCATGCCTGTCCTTAGACCCACCTCCTCATGCAATTGAAGCAGACCAATTTGGTGGAAGGAGCAACTGTTTCTCCCTCTGTCTACATGTGAGGACCTTGCAGAGGTCCGAGAGGAAGTTACTGGGGCATGGCCTGACTTGTTTTGAAAGTCTAAAGGATACTTCTGCACTGCTGAGGAGTGCATGATCAGGGCGTGATCATCCTTAAGATACACCCTCAGGGGGGAGGGGCATTTCCAGATGCCTTTATAAACTCTGTAATGCCTGCAATAAATGAGTTCCTGCTTGACTGGACTCCCCGTTGTGTCTGATTGTTCCTGGTGCTGGGGGCAGCAAGGGCTGGCGAATGGTGCACTTACTCATACCCAGTCATCATTGTGTGGGGGTTGCAGGTTCGAACCCCCCACATCTACAAAGTCTCTTAGGGTTCTGATAGCCAACTCTGCTGGTTCTTTCGGAGAATAAGCTTATCCAAAAATGGGATTAAGATGTAAAGGCCCAAGATATTTTCAAGCAGGCCAAGATATTGGTTGGGCAAGCTAAACAGCTGTGTGCCCCAATACCTCAGTGTTCCTTCCTCTTGGAAGTTACTAGGAGCCCTGAGGGCTATAGGTGGGGTTTATGGCAACAACTGTGGAACCCTCCTCCTTGGCCCCCTCCCCTGTACCCCTAGACCCCTGCCCTTTTAGGACTAATTGCTTTCTGCTTCTATAATTTGCTTGGCTCAAAAGAACTAAAGTGACAAACTGCACAGACTTCATTGTGTCTGACTTCTCCATTTTGTAAGTAGATTAGGCAAGCTCTGGCATGTCAGAAGAGCCCAGGCATGTTAAGACCTTATAAGGAATAAACAAGATCCTCTGGCCCCGAGGATAGCGGTCAGTACATTCCATAGCCCTGAAGACAGCACCCACCAATAGGAAGTGCCCAAGACTGCATCCCCTCCTGACCAATCAATTTGAAGTATGTTGGTGCATGCAGGCTCTTTGGACCAATCAAGATGTGACTCTGTTATTCCCCCTCCTCCCTTTGTCTAAAACCTATAAAAAGCTCTTTCTCCCCTTGCTCAGGGCTCTCTCGGATAGATCCACTGTGTTGGTGAAGTCAGAGAGTCCAAGCTTAAGCCCGAATAAAGACTCTTTGCTTTTGAATGCCCTCTGGACTCCATGGTGGTATTTGGGGGTCCATTCCGGGGACACAACACAACAACCTGAACAGACTATCCCAACTGGATTCTGGTCCCAATCATGGAAAGGGTCAGAGTCCTGGTACATGGCTCTAGAATAACAACTGCTGGCTGTGCAACAGGTGGAACCCATTACAGGCTCCATCCTCATTACTGTAAAAATCATATATCCCATAGAAGGATAGGTGTAGGGCCTGTTAGCCAAGCCACTGTCAGGGGTAGCACAAAACCAAATGCTGCAAAGGTTCTATGCACATTTACAACAGCGAGGGGTGGTGTCAGCAAGCCTGACCACCAATGCCATACAGGTAGTACTAGGGCTAGTGTCATTTCCAGGCACAGAACCTCTCCCTTCATCTCCTTTAGTTGACTCACCAGCAAGACCTGACTGAGTGCTAGAAGGCACTCCCCCAATTCCAGTTGATGCCTGAAATACTGATGTCACCAGCAGAAGTGCTAGACAAGAATGAGTTGCAGTAGCAATACAGATGAACACTGACACTATGTGGCTGGTAAGAGGAGAAGGAGAGAGCAGTTAATGGGCTGAATTAAGAACTGTATGGATAGTAGTAACACAGTTGCTTTGGGTCGTATCCATATATACTGAGAGTTGGATCATGTTCAAAGTCTTAAACTTATGGATAGCAAAATTGGAGAAAAAAAAAGTGGCAGAAGATGGGGCGGCCACCATGGGGAGAAGAGATATGGAAGGAAATATGTAATAAGATGCAGCAAGAGCTAGCACCACTGGTGGCTTACCATGTTACCACTCACCACCTGGCGAGTCCTCCTGGAAATCAGGAAGCTGATGTTCTTACCAAGGTAAGGTTATCTGCCCACAGATTCCCCTAAAGCTGCCCACTGGATTCATATCAAGACTGTCCACAGGGGAACCAACATGGGATGGAAAATAGCCAAAGCCACTAGCATTCTGGTAAAATATTCTGACATCCAATAGGCAGCCTGTGAGGCAGCCAGGGGACCTTTCCGGTTACAGCATGAAGGACAGATTCCATGATGGTACACACACACATAAGTCAGCTTCCCCCATAAGAGACTGGCAAAGGGTGAAAGTACACTCTCACTTGTGGGAACACTGCCACAGGCCTTAACAGGCCTTTCCATGAAAGAGAGGGATGTGTTAGCCTACTATTAATGGCCTTACCTAACTCAATGTCATGTATGTGTGCCCACTGTAGATTGATAGTGACAGAGGCACTCATTTCACAAGCATTGATTGATAGATGAAGTCGCCGATGGATGAATCTGATTGACCGGGAGAAAGCACAGATTAAAAACTCTAGCAGAATAGAGTTTATTAGCAAAGGAACACATGGGACATATTCCCTTCCCCATAAGGAAAATGTATGCCCCCAGGTCATGAGCTGGGGTCTTTTATAGGGAGAGGCTTCTGGGGTGGGTGCAGAAGGTGAGAAGATATATTTTTTAAAGGTTAGGCAAGGAAGAAGTGGGAGAGTGGGACTGTTAAAACCTGCCCACTTTAGAGATCAAAGGGGAAGCCTGCTGTGTTGGCTAAACAGTGGAGAAAAGTCTGCTTTGGAGTTCAAAGACCAAGGTGCTTTTCTCAGGTCCTTGAGGAACCATGAGGCCCTCTTGGTGAGGGGGCAGGGCTATCTGAACCCTAACACTGATGTACAAGCCTGGGCTAAAAATAATCAAGTTCAATGGTATTTCTACCATTCCTACAATCCTACAGGAGCAATGTAACTGAAAGAAAAAACGGATTGTTAAGGAACAGTTAAAAGCTTTAAACACAGAAGGAACCCCACAAGGGTGGAAAAAAAGCCCTTCCAGAAGTCATACGATTGTTGAATAAAAATTCCAGTACTGGGATGGATTGCCTCCCTATGAGCTGTTGGCCAAAGGAGCCCTAGAGGTGCCCAAAACAATAAAGGTGATTGCCAATAATGTTGGTTGTACACTGGAAGTGGATGGTAAGACCCTATTGCTGAAGACACCACATGATTTGAGCATGGGAGAGGGAGAAATCAAGCTTGGACTAAGCTGGAATCTCTCTGCCACTGAATGGGTGGCTTTCATAGTGCCAGAAAGTGCTATGCACCCCATCATCCTATTCAACAAGGGACCCTGCATGCTGTGCTATCAACATGCAGGAAGCGAGATGCTCCTGCTGGTGCAATGGTGACACGTCTAGTGTATGTACAACCAGCATATTTTCTATTGGATCCAGTGCCTGCTCCTAGGGATGGAACACATATCTGGTATTGTAGACCAGGCCAACCCCATGTGGCAGGGGAAAATACAGGTCCCAGTGAGATGGCCACTACCATTGTTTTGTTAGGTGAATGTGATGCACCTGCTAAAGCACCATTCAAGAATTTGTGTTTACGCCCATAGGTTAAGTTATTATAGAAGCTACTGTTTAGATGTTCTTGCCTCTTGCTGTATATGTTTTTATAGTAGATGAAATACCACTGAAATAGGCCAAGAGCCCATGGAAAATAGATAATGCAGAGACCCAAGAGTCCAGTGCCTAGCCACAATGAGAGGAAGAACATCCCACACCTGTCATCCCCTCCAACACTCAGGGACTTTTGCAGAAGAGATGGGCTAAAAGATTATAAGAGCTGGAGGAAGGGATGAAGTGTTACCTGGAAGTTCCTCCAACCACTACGGCAGCAGGCTATAGTCACACCTCCTTCCCACACTCCTCAAAAGAATGAGGGAGTAGGGGAGCCAGTTAACCCACTCACCCAATCAGTTGACCTTAGCTGCATGAGAGGGAGGGGCTAAGGATATATAAGCCAAGAACACCATAAGGCACCCCTCTTGCCATTTTATGTGGCTGTTGGAAAGTCACAGGATCTATATTTGAGTATGTACTTTCCAGGTCAGCCATAAATGAGGAGGGGGAACCCACTCTTCTGCAAGTAAACCCACAACCCATGCTCAGTTAGTAAGCCCAATAAAGTTGTTAGGATTTTCAAAACAGCAGTTTTGGAGAATTAGTGCCTCAGGTTGCAGTAAGGATGGTAGAAGGAGGGAACCAGATGCCACATGCACCTTCCAACAGTGAATTTGACTTTACAGCTATGAAGAAGAAAAGGAGAGATTATATTTTTCTGAAGAATTCAGAAAAGTGGGAAGACTTACAGAAACCTATATGTCTGTGGCTGGGTCCATAAGCTCTGCAATAGGAGGCAAGATTCCAAACAGAAAAAATTCACTACCTCATTAATGCATTAGGTGGGGACAACAGTCCCTGAGAGACAGTCGAGTGCTATTTTCAGGACATAGCACAAGATGTGCAGTTACTCCATATTGTACCCCATCACAGAATCCTTCCTGGAACTGTCTCAACATGAAACCTAGCAAGGTTGGGACCCCTCCCATTTTTTCATCATCAACTGCAAGCACACAAACAAGTGACAAAACAAAAAACAAGACAATGAAGACACAAAAGACCAGGACAAACATACAGTGGCCATATAACTCATGTTCCAGAACCAGAAAACAGTGGGGCAAGAGAATGACCATGTCTGCTTCCCCTTTGTCTCCCTGTTCTCCACACCAGACAAGGAACCAAGGAAACAGAAAACTTACCAAAGCACTTTCTGGAGTCTTTTCATGACTGACCAATTTTACTTTCATTTTAGAAATTTAGAACATGGTGATTTTTTTTTTTTTTTGAAAGACAACACCCTGGGGCTTCCATGGACCTTCAACATCACAGAGACTTCTATCCCATATCTGGCCTGTCCCTAACTGGGCCACACCATGGGCTCCTGTGGGTCTTAAGAGTCATAGAGACTGCTTTCTAGTATCGGGCCTCTCCCTGGGTGGGCAACACCCTGAGGCTCCTATGGGTCTTAAGAGTCCTTGGCTTGTTCCTTGGTGTACACCCTGAGTCTGGGATCACCTTTCCCAGGATCTTGGTGGGTCCTCCAAGTGTTATGGTACTGAAAAGATGCCCAGACAACTGTGAAAGACCACACGGACTCAAAAAGTTGCAAATTAGCTAAATGTATTTAGATGGCCAGAGACTGCACTCTCTGAGCTGATTTAGAAGATATCACCCTAACTGGGAGGGGATGACGGTATTTAAAGGTAAAAACCACAAGACATCTGGCATTTTAGTTAGACAATTACAAGGTGTTAACATTTTACAAGTTTTTCATTCAGATAAACATAACATTTGTGAAACTTAAGCTAATTCCTGTTGAACAAGCAAGCAGGTGTACAGAAGCACAAGATTAGCATCCTGTCTCAAAAAAATAAGGTGGAGAAAAATAAAAGATGACACCTGATGTTGGCCTCTGATCTCCACATTTACACAGAAGGATGCACACACATATATACATGCGTGGACTTGGAATAAATGATTGATACATTAGAAATGCAGGCATCAATGTGCTCACACAAGAACCATTAAAAAGCAAGAAAGCATGAAGCTTCTAACACAGTGATTTTCTACAAAAAGGTGCTACTGTAAAAGAAATCTATGAAATGTTGAAAAGTAACTCAAAATATTCACAAAGAATTTCTAAACAATGCTAGAGAACTGAAAAGGAGCCACAGTGAAATCAGGAAAACAATTCCTGATCTAAACAGTAAATTCAAAAGAAAGAGACAGAGAGACATAGAGACAGAGACAGAGAGATCTTTAAACACTCAAACGAAATCACAGATTTCAAGCAAACTAAATGAAATAAAATTTAGCATCGAGAGTCAACAGCAGGCTAGTGTATATAAATAAGAATTTCTGACTGAAATATAAGCATTTAAATAATTATCCATCCAGACAAAAAGAAAACAGGAAAAAAAAGAAAGGAATCCTACCAAACTTAGTAAATGGAATTTAAAAATATGTTTTCTGCCTTTAGTCCCAGCACTTGGGAGGCAGAGGCAGAGGCAAGCAGATGTCTGTGTGAGTTCAAGGCCAGCCTGGTCTACATAGTGAGTTCTGGGACACCTGGGGCTACAGGGAGACCCTGTCTCAAAAAGACCAAAAAACAAAGTAAAACATGTTTTCACAGGGATTTTCAGATAAGGTAGGCAAAAGACCATAAAAAGTCTATCAAATGATATAGCTGAATATTCCTCAAATCTTGAAACTAATTTTTATATGGGTACAATATTTCCCCCAAAATGTCCATGTGCTGAGGGCTTGATCACCATCATAGCTCTGTTGTGAAGGACTGTGGACCTCTAGCAGGTAGCTGCATATGTGAGATATTTTGGTGACAGTGTGTATACACTCAATTGGAATTCTGGAATGTTAGACTCTTCTTTATCTTTCTCTGATGCCCAACTTCGTATGAAGCAGGTTCCCCTACCATGTGTTCAGTGTTTTTATCATATATATACTTGATAAAAACCAATGTTCTTAGACCACTTAATATAGGACTGGGAACTATGGAAATAGAATATGCCAGCACTTTTCTTCTTCTAACTTAATTATCACATGTATTTTATTATGATGATAGAAAGCTGAGTGATACAAAAGTTCACATTCACATCCAGGAACCAAAAAAATCCCAAGTAGACACAACTGAAAATTACCCTTGCTAATGGATATTTTTATCAAACTCCCCGGAGTCAAAGCAAAGAGAATTATAAAAGGAGTAAGAGAGAAAGGTTTACTTCTCACATAAAGACATCCCCATGATACTGATTATTGTCAGCAGAAACTGGGATGATATCAATGTCCTGACAGCTAATTCAGAGGCCAAGGTCTCTAATTACTCTGGTACAAGTTCACAAACTACTAGCACACATGGTCCAAAGGTATATCAAAGTGGTAAAGAACACACATGCATACACACACACACACACACACACACACACACACACACACACACTAGATACCAGCATAGTCATCGGGCCAAAGTTATGCTGAGTGAAGGAAGCTTATTAATGGTGAAACAGATGGAAATAGCAAAAACATAATATTAAACTGTTCTAAAATCAATTGTAGTGCATAGCAACAATCCTGACATTATGCTAAGGACCACTGAACTAAAATTGTTGAGTTGGATATGATTAACATGTCAATGCTCATAGGAAAGAAGTCAATGAACTGTGATCTGTGATATAAAAAATTAGATTCGGCAATTATAGTTTTGGTTCAGGTTCTATACTATGAAAGCCACATTTTTAAAAAAGAAAGAAAATCTCACATTTTACTCTTCTCATATCATAAGTGCACCACACGTGTGGGTTACTGAGAACCAGGAGTCATTTATCACATCCATATCTGCCTTTTGATTTTTTTGCACTTGGCATCCAGGGAACATGACTGTTCCACATGTGTTTACTTTGGTGTTCACAAGTTATAGTTTAACCAATGTTTCTTTTTCAACTTCAGCAGGAGCAGAGCCATGCTATTTGAGAGAAACCTTCAGTTTAACCAAGATGTCTATGAAACTGATTGCAGTTTTGCTCCTACTGCAGCTGAGTGGTTTCTTTGGGTGTGGGAGTTGTGGAAAGGTGCTGGTGTGGCCAGTGGAATTCAGCCATTGGCTCAATTTAAGGACAATCCTTGATGAACTTGTGAAGAAGGGTCATGAAGTAACTGTTCTGAGACCTTCAGCTTCCTTTTCTCTGGGTGCTGACAAGACATCTACCATTACATTTGAGACTTACCCGACATCATTATCCATCTCTGACTTACAGGAAATTTTTGTGGAAATATTTAGGAAAAGCATTTATGAACTGCCCAAACAACCATTTTGGAAATACTATTTAACATTTCAAGAAATTGTTTGGATGTATTCAGATTATTTTGAGAATCTCTGTAAAGATGCAATTTTGAACAAGGAACTTATGAAAAAATTACAAGAATCCAGGTTTGACATCATCCTAGCAGATAGCTTCAGTCCCTGTGGTGACCTGCTGGCTGAGATTCTCAAAGCACCCTTGGTGTTCACCCTGCGCTTCTTTCCTGGATCCACATATGAAAAGTACAGTGGTGGACTCCCACTGCCTCCTTCCTACGTGCCTGTTGTTCTGTCAGAACTCAGTGAGCAGATGACGTTCCTGGAGAGGGTGAAAAATGTAATGTACATGCTTTATTTTGACTTTTGGTTCCAAATGTTTAATGAGAAGAAGTGGAATCAGTTTTACAGTGAAGTTCTAGGTAAGCACGGTCTTTAGTTCCTATTGGGGAGTTCCAAATGTGCTGTGTAAATGAAGGTGAACATGATTGAATAGAAAATCAGAATGATTTATATTTCATGAGCACATTGTTTAAATGTTTATGAAATTGTCTGCCAAACTCAAAGATCTGCAGAAAAGTTTATGATGCAGTTTTCAAGGTAGAAAGCCTTGACTATCACTTGAAGAAAGGCACAAACCAAAAAAACAAAGTGCTGAGATTTTCTCTAAGTAATTACATATACATGCTAATAATCATTTTATCTTATCAATTAAAACAGTAATTCTGCCTGACTACTTTTATTATTATTACTATTACTAACATTATAATTATGTTTATTGTTATTATTATTATTATTATTATTATTATTTGCATGATTTGGGAGGGCATGCATGTCATGGAGGCATTTGTGGAGTATAGGGCAAATTTGTGGAACTGGTTCTCACCTTAAACCTTGACACTGGTTACAGAGATTGAACTCACAATCTTTTGCCCAGCAAGTGCTTTTAACCACTGAATCATCTGGCTGACCTCTAAAAGAGTAGTGTCAAATCCACTCAGTGTCTTCATGATGGCAGCCATGCCAATAGAGGACTTAAAACATATTTCTGACACAGATATCTATATACCACTGAAGTATTTTTCCCTTTACATGGATTACTTTTCTCATTTAAAAATTGAAATAATACACCCCGTTCCCCCTTGCAGCCTTGGGCACAGGACTGCTTTGCTGTTTGTACCCCAGATGTCTGGAACACCCTTTTAGTCAAGACCCACCCACTGCATCCTAATTCCTTGCACTCAGGTCAGCTCAATTTTCCAGCCTCGTTTGTTAAACCCTTCAGAGGCTGTCCCATTCCCAACTTGCCTTTGGACTCCTGAGACAAGTATTCTATCCTGACAGGTGTGCAGTGCACCACTAATCCGGAAAACCTCTTTTTTCAACATATGGAGGCTATGGCAATGTTCCATAGTTGGTCACACACAGAAATGTGGGTCTGGGAGATACCCACGCCTAAATGTCATGTCTAGAGTGGAACCTCTAAACCTAGGGCTCATGGAACACAGCATAGCAAGGGGTGCTCTCTGCCAGTGAAGCTACCTTATACAACAGCACATGATACACCACCCACAGGTCAGGGACCATTGTGGAACAAGGGAAGGAAAGATTGTAAGAGCCAGGGTTGGTCCATGAACATAGGGAAACAGAGGCTTGCAAGTGACTGCAAACTTGTGGAAATGATAGCATCATGCCCATGACCTATGTTGACTCAATCAGACAAGGGCCCAATGTGGAGCGACGGAAATGGGTGGTGGCCGGCCTTACTCTGGAAACTGTTGACAATGATTGCTGCTGGGTGAGGGATAGTAGAACTTCTTTAAGATCTCTGAATGGGTTGACTGGACTCCAGTAGAATGGCTTGTACTGATGGAATCCAGATGCAGAGGTTTAACCTCATGGGACATAGCATATATGACAGAGTGCATGGGGTCTGGTGGGTGGGCCAGCTGTGGGGAAGGCATAAGTGGGGATGGGTCTAAATTTGATTGACAGCTGTTGTATGTGGTGAAAGAAAACTCAATAAAAATATTAAAGAAAAAATTGAAGTATTTTATCTCTTCAATAATGAATTTCTTCACAGTTGTGACATGTACTGTTTCAATTCTAGACACACAAAGCTAAAAAATTCAGGATTTTAGATAATGCATATTAATATATGAGAGTCTAAAATACTCTGTTCGATATATTATAATGCTGAAGTATATGTATAGAAATTTTTATAGTGCTTTAAACTGTAACTATTTTTTAACAAAAAAGTTAGAAGAAACAGACATCTCTCTTTATCTATTTTTAAACTCGTATAATCCAAATTACTGCAAATGTGAATCAGATGCAGTAGTAGGACAAGGCTTTCAGGCATACCAAAAAAAATTCCTCTTTGAAGTCAGCCAGGGCTACAGAGTGAGACCTTGTTTCAAAAGGAAAATGAAAACCAAGACCCTGCCCCCCACAAATAGTGGGTGTCATGGAATACACAGTAATCATAGCACTTATGATGTGGAAGAAAGAGGATCAAGAGTTCAAAGTCAGCTTTGACTACACAGTGAATTCGAGACCACTCTGGGTTCCATGAGACTATCTCAAAATAAAACACATAAAATTATCAGTTTACTTAAAACCAGCCCTCAAGTATCCAGCTTCTACATAGGGCAAACTAGGTGGAGTACACCATGGAAAGGTGGTTCCATGAGTATGTCAGACAGGATTCATAGGTAATGTCATTCAAGTATTGGTTTATACTTTCAATGCCATAATGAGATACTGAAGAATTATGAAATACTGAAGTGAGTTACAGTTGTGGTCTCTTCTCACAAACTTCTCATCTTGTGACTTTACATACCTCTAAACAGAAATATAAATATGTGCTATAAATATGTATGAACACAAGCATATGTGTGTGTATGTATATACAGACATTTGTTATAGCAAAGTACAGATACTTTTAAAAACTTCTGGCTACATTATTAAAATTTCTTCCAGAAAATTGCCTGCACATTCATATTCACCTGTCGTGTGTCGGCTCTCAGTGCTTCACTTTGCTTCTTCCCCTTCAGGAAGACCCACTACTCTATATGAGACAATGAGCAAAGCAGACATGTGGCTCATTCGGACCTACTGGGATCTGGAGTTTCCTCACCCCACCTTACCAAATTTTGATTTTGTGGGAGGACTCCACTGCAAACCTGCCAAGCCTCTGCCTAAAGTAAATATATTTTCTTTTGTTTGCTTCTGTTTGCCTTCCATTTTCAGTGAGAGTGGCCATATTGTATTCATTCAAAATACTTGTCTCAAAGCCAGAGTCACAGGAATTAAGGTAAAGAGAGCAACTGCCAACAGAAATTCATGCATCCATTCTACCACAAGTGTCTGAGTTTCATTTTTGGGTACAAAATGGAAACCTGTAGAACTCTTGAGGATAAAGACAATTAAAGTATTGTTAATGCTTATGAGAATCTCAGTGACTCATTCAAAGCATTTCTCTATTCACATTAAGGGAATGACAGTGCCAACAGGATGATTGGAGGGAGGCACAGAGCAAGGGCATAAAGGGTGTGCAGGCGATGTGGCTCAGTAGAGGAGAGCTGGCTTCACAACCCAAGGGCTTCACCAAAGAAAAGGTAGAAAAAGCAGTCTCATCATACAATATGAAATAGTAAGTTTAGAGCCAAGTCACATAAGCATGATTTGAGTCTCAGTTAATAATGGTCAAATATTTTTATCCTTCATAATGTGAATTGTTCCTCTAAAGCACTTGCTGCCTATTATTAGATTCTCAAAAGTTTCTGTGAACTTGAAGGAAGAGATATTTGACAAAGTACAAGAAAAGAAGAAATGAATATTTTTAATTATATATTTCATGGTAGGAAAAAGAGGATTTGGAGCATTCTCAGATTAGAATATGACTAGTATTTATTGAGTGAATATTCTATTTACT
>NW_008359121.1:91658-92041 GCF_000622305.1 Nannospalax galili | reverse complement strand
TACTTAACTATCCTGTCAAGCATAACATGATTTAACTTGGGAAACAAGGACGATAAATATAGTGAGATTATGTTTTCTCATAAAATTAAAAAGTTTAGGTAGCACGTTTTTAGTTTCCTAAATGTATATCATGTATTTTGTGTGTTTTATGTGAGGGGGGTAGAAGCTATGGCCTTTGAATGCTAGGCTACAGTGCTATACTTAAACTGCACTCCTAGCTTGCATGTGTGTATGTATATATTCATACTTATATTCAGTTGCATGCAAAGATAAAGAACAGAATGAAAACATACAAAGGATGTTTAATATATATTTATTAAAAACACATATTATATTCCCTGACATTGAAACCAGGGACTTGTGCACACAAAATACATGATATA
>NW_008359121.1:76044-91633 GCF_000622305.1 Nannospalax galili | reverse complement strand
AATTTCAGAGATATTACTGCCTGAAGAATGAGTAAATCTTATTTTTATTCTTATAGTTTTTATGATTTTCTAGATGTTCTAAAAATGAGTCATGAAAGAGAATATAAAACTGATTGGTTTTCTAGTTTCAGCTTTGGCATACTTTTCCCTTTAGGTGATGGATAAGTGCATAAAAGTAATTGATGGTGAAGTGTGAAAAACAGAGCCCCATGGTTTTAGAATGGCAACTCTTACTGTACAGAAGTTCTCTGAAATTACATAGACAGAGTTGCAGACTGGGAAAGACTTTGAGTGGTTACCTTAATCTGGATGTTTGATGTATTTGTGCTTTCATAAAAATAAAATAACTTTCCCCAAAATGAGCATTGCCTACTACAGTACAAGAATAATTAGTTCATGCTAGTAATTACTCAATAATAAATAAGAATACAGGGGGAAAGTTCCCACTTCATATATAAGGAGGCTTTGAACAGAGCATCAATGAGTTAAAACACTGAACACATGTCACTATAAATGCTGCTCTCGGTAAAGGCAGTCACACAGACTAGGCAGACCTTTGAGTCATGGGAAAGCTGCATTTCTCAGGACACTGACAACTTCAACTTCAAAATATTCTTTTGACTAATAAAATGATTCAACTTGAAATTTTCATTTTTATCTCATTTTCTTTTTTAACTCTTTTTAAAAAAAATAATTGAACTTTTAAAATTCCATACTACAGTTCTTAATCAAATTTAGAACTTCTCCCCCATCCATGTGCCCCCTTCCCCTGGCTGGACCTCATGTATTCTGCCTTACATGTTAAGTTCTATCCAGTCTAGCATTTTTACCTAGATTTCCTTCAGCATAAATTTCTCCACTGGAGTCTAGTCGGCCCATCTAGACAACTTATGTAAGGTATATACTCCCTCAACAATAGCAATTAGTCTCTAAGAGTTCTCAGTCTAGGGCAGGCCCCCACCTGTTTCGCTCCTCCCTTCTGGGCCCTTATTTAATTGAGTTGGTATGGATTCTGTGCTCCAGAATCCAATGGGGCAAGTTCACATGTGCCGGTTTCCAGTGGCCTGAAAGCCTCTGCCTTCCCTGTGTTCATGAACCAGTCCTGACTCTTACAATCGTTCAGTCCCCTATTCTGCAATGGTTCCTGCGCCTGGGTAAGTGAGGCTCAATATAGGCATCTTATCCAAGGATACACACTCTGAAGTCTCTTATTCTTTAAAATTTGGCTAGGTGTGGGCTTCTGGGTTTTGTTTGTTTGTTTGCTTGTTTGTTTGTTTTATGTATATGAGTGTCTTGACTGCATACAAGTGCACCCATGCATGCAATACCAGTAGAGGCCAGAAGAGGGCATCGGCTCCCCTGGAACTGGAATTAGAGATCATTCCTAGGAAACATCCTTGTGGGTTCTGGAAAATGAATCTGGGTCTGCTGCAAGAGGAGTTGGTGCTCTTAACCACTGAGTCATTTCTTCAGCCCCCTTCATTTTCATTTAAAGGAAATTTTTTGCTCTCCATTGCATAATTTAGTGGAAAAAAAAATAGAGAAGACAGAATTATTCTTGTATGGCATTTACAGGGCAAGGACTGGTGGGGGGGGCGGAGGGTCATAGGTTAGAATGACATTTAAACTCTGCTTCAAAGTTTGCCCTCTTATCTCCATCTTTCCACAGGGTCATACCTTTCACTGCCCCCTACAGCCTCCAGGATTCTATCATCACTTGTTCCTCTGCCCCTGTACAGGATTCGATGTTTTTCAAAACAACTACATGAGGCTGAAAAAAACAAAATGCTAACAGGAAACAGATTGAGTATGTTTTTTCATTTAGATGAGTAAAGATATCCAGAGGGGTGAGCTGGAGAAATGGCTCAGAGGTGAAGAGCACTGGCTACTTTTACAGAGGACCCAAGTTCAGTTCCCACCATCCACGTGGAGGCTCACAACTGACAATAACTCCCATTCCAGGGCATCCAGTGCCCTCTTCTGACCTCCACTAGCATTGTGTGACCCGGATGCACTTACAAACATGCAGGCAATGCACTCATACACATAAAAAATAAAATAGTTTTAAAGATGCCCCAGAGGACTGTGAGATGCCTGTCTCCTCAGCTTAAAATGTAGGCCATAGCCTCCATTGAATTAGCCCTCCAGATGAGGAGATGGGAAAATGCTAAAAAGCCTTCTTCACAAACAGTGGTTCAAACCTTTTGTTGAGCAAGAAATCCCAACTTCTCCTAAAAATCTGAGGAATAAAATGTGCAACTGAGGTTTTATTGCTGTGCTGAATTACTCATGGACAAAATTTTTGAATGAAGGCCAGTAGAGCTCCAATTTTGTGCATGTATACTTATGCATGTTTGTATCATGTATAAATGACACTGTCTTTTATCCAGATAGAATCACTAATTAATTTTAAGAATCCCTAGATTTCTATTCAATTGACTTAGAATTGATTGATCACTTGTATAAATTAAATACATTCAACACTGTTTATAACAGAGAAAGCAAAATTATTTTCATGTGAACATTTTGGCAAATAAGATGATTGCTGTTACTGATTTAGGGAAAGTAGTTGCTTCTTTCAGTAATAATACATTATAAGATTATATTTTTATTTTGCTGTAGTTTACCATCTACACAGGGCTAAAGCAGAAATAACCTGATATAATATTTGGCTCTGTTTAGTATTGTAGTATATAATCTCAAAATTGATTTAAAAAGTCTTTTTGATATGTTACATAAAGGATGATCATAACCAATGTTGGCATTTGAATTACATCAATTTAACAAGATGTTATCAAAGGGCTGGTTGCTAAATTTGTGCCTGCAAAGAAGAACACACAAACACTAAATACAGAGAGGACATCTGTCACCCCAGTTCTCTCAGGGTCTCTTGTGCTATCAGAAAAATCATATAAACCATATCTTTATGAGAATTTATTATAGCATACATCATTGGGGGAGCTAAAGTGACTTATAAAGAAACGAACTCCTGGTGCCCAGCTCTGTGCAGTGGCTCAAAGCCCGCCATTCCAGATCACTCCTGCGGGTCCCCCATAGTTACCACTAGCTTTTGCCCATGCCTCCTGGGCCCACAGTTTCACCCCAGGTCAGTAAATGCTGGGCCATTCCATTCTTGCATGCCCGGCTGCCTCACTCAGTTTGCGGCTCCTGTCCAAGAGGGTAGAAAGCACCTCCCTCCATAGCTAGCTCTCCACAGTCAATTCTCCACAGCAGGCCCCACCCCTCAGAGGAAAGAGACTCTTTGGAGACACACTCCTCCCCTTTCCTCCACTCTTACACTCTTTCTGCCAATCTTTCACTAAGGTCCCTGAACCTTGGAGAGGGTGACAGATGTAGGGTGATCTCTCTGGTATCATGGCAAGATAGTGACTTCTGGGGCCTCCCCATTATCCATCTTCAAGCCGTGGTCATTGATCTATCTCCGTGGTGTTTCTTCTACTATAAAGACAACTAGAAGGAAATAGACACATCTAAACAAACATGAATGTAAATACAAATGCCTGGAAGATATCCCTACAGGTGTACTATACTCACTAAACAGTATACTTGTCATGCCTTCCCCATTAGGGCCACACAGGGGGTTGGCCTGGTCTGCAGCACCAGATGTGTGTTCAACTCCTTAGAGCAGGCCTTATCCAACTAGAAGTTTGTCAGTTGCACGAATGTTGGTTGAGCCATTATTGCACTTGCAGGCCTTGCTTGGCATGTCCATAGTGTGCAGCATGCGGGGTCCATTGTCAAGTAGACTCATAGGGGATCCTTTCTTCCCCAACCATCTGTATAGTGCCTTCTGTCACTATGAATGCCATCCATCCAGTGCCATGGAGTTTTTTGGCTTAGTCTCAGCTCTATCTCTTCTTTTCCTCCCATGCTCACATGATGCAATGTCTTCAGCAACATGGTCTTACCAACCTTTCTAGTGTACAACTGACATTAGTGGCAATAGCCTTGGTGAATTTGAGAACCTCTAGGATTTCTCTCTGACCAATAGCTCAAAGGGAGGCAACCCACCCTGGTACTGTAAATTTCCTTAACAGTTGTATAGTTTGGGAGCCTTTGCTTTTATCTTATCCAACCATAAAACTTCCAAGAATCTTACAGCTATAGCCATCCTTTGCTTCTTCAGGTATCTTACAAATGAGTTTCACATCTGTAAAACACTAGAAGGAAAGTTAACATCATATATTAAATCAATCATAGACAAGGTCTAACACAGCATGGAAAGGTTTTATCCATTTGTATTAACTGTTTTCTCCATAGATCCTTGTTAGGTACCATAGCATGGGTATGAGGTATTAATTTGGTTAGTTCTTTACTATCTTTATTTATCCCTTGCAATCATTTTTCACTTGGGGGATTTTACATGGAGCCTCATTGTATTCTTTTATTCTTGATACACTTACAGGTGTTGGCTCCAGTTGCCTGACCCTGCACTGGGCAAAGGAGGCAGGGGTTTCCTCTTGTTCCCACTGCACCATTTGGTTCCCTGAGTCAGCAGGCCCTGGGTCTGCCTTCTGACTGTATCCATATCTCTCATTTCTCTATTGACCACACCTAGCTGCTGGGAGAGAATTTGGTGGGAAAAACTGCTTCCACTCTTAGTATAGTCTTTATCAGGAGAGAAATGCATTTTATTTAATCCTTGGGGATTCTAAACCACCCCTGAGACAGTTTTTATCCTTTGAATGCCTTTTGTAAACTGTTATTCTGGTTTTAAAGCCTTCCGGAAACTCCTTAGTACTGAATTTGGTTTTCTATCAATTTTTTTCTCTGGGAATTTGGGCTCAACATAAGTCTTGTCACATTTATCTTCAAGTAACCCAAATGAACAATTTCTTTTGTCTGGTCTTTTTTATATCTCTTATGGGGTGTTCTGTTATTCTACCGACATGTTTTACATGCTGGTTAGAATCATTTAGATTTTCTAAAGCCTCTCTCACTTACAAAGATCCTGTCTCATTAAAAGGACTTAGCAAAACCATTAAAGCTCCATACAATTCTCGAGGTCCCAGGTGAATTAAGCTTTGTATCTCTGGTGAACACAGTCTTACCTGACCCATTGAAGTGGACATCATATATTGCTTTTTTCATACCTAGTTTTCTTAGTAATGCCTGCCCCTCCTTTATAGTCCTCCACCCCCTCCTAATCATGTTAGCCTCCCTTGGTGACAACCATGTACCTTTAATGCCTTCAACAAGAGATCCCATTAAGGACTGCTCCCCTCTGCATTGGCCTAAGTTGAACAGCCTATATCACAAGGATGGATGGGTGGTTATGTAACTCATCTGTGAAGCTTCTGAAGGACTTAGACTGATGTCATTTGCTCCCATGTCCCACACTCTCACAAGCCACGTGGCTAGGGGCTCTTTGATTGCTTGTTTGTAAGTTTTTCCTAGTTTCAACAGTTCCAGTGTGGAGCATTTCCTAGCTATAGCACTGTTAGTTGCTTTTCCTCTTTGTATCAATGGTTGAATCTGAGGGGCAGGTTTAGATACTTTTATTTTTAGGTCATTTCCTTTTTTACTATTATCTGTTTTTTTCCTCTGAGTCCTTGGACCTTACACAAGTTAAAAAGTCCAAATTTTTTTTCTCTCAAGCCTCTGCAACTGGATCTGCCAGGACCCCTGTAGCCTTTTCAGCTTCCCCTGCCTGGGGCATATCTTTTATTATGCAAAGTGGCCATCCCCTTCTCTGGGCTCTACATTTGTGTCCAAAACCATTAAAATTTTTTCTAGCCTCTCAATAACCTTCAACAAATCTTCACATACTCACAACATACCCCCACATTTACAACACAGCCGTGGCCCAACTATCAGACAAACCATATAACATATCTTTATGTGAATTTATTATAGTACTGTTGGGGGGATGACTCACAAGGAAACGAACACCCGGTGCCCTGCTGTGCACCATGGTGAAAAGTCTGCCATTTCAGATAGCTCCCGTGGCCCACCCATGGTCACCACTAGCTTTTGCCTACACCTTGTGGGCCCACAGTCTTGCCCCAGGTCGATAAATGCCAGGCCATTCCATTCACATGGCTGCCTCGTGCAGTTCCTCCCTCTGTGGCTAGCTTGCCACAGTCAATTCTTTGCAGCAGGCCCCACCCCTCAGAGGAAACAGACTGTTTGGGGACACAACATCCAAAAGCCAAGTCCTGCATACAAAGTGATTTCAGAGAAGACTGATAAAGTTTGGTCAAGGAGAAAATCATTTTCACATATGTATAATGGCTATGTTTACTTTCTTGATCAAAAATATGAGTAGAAACATACTCTTATTGACCCATATATGCACACATATATTTTCCCATGCAGACACGGTAAAAAAAACTGATATCACACTTCAAATATCTTTCCAACAAAACTGTTTAAAAAACAACCACTATTGAAAAGAATATGGAAGTTCCTAACAAGATGAGAAATACATTTATAGTACATCAATACCACTTCTGTGAATAAATGTAAGAGACATGATTAAAGGATCTCATAGAGATATTTGCTGAAGGATAATCATATCAGCTCTGGTCCTGGAAAAGGAGAGGCAGTATCAACCCAGGTATCAATTAATAGATTTTTTGACAAATAATATGTAGTATGTGATAGACAGAAATATCTCTAAGCCTTTAAAATTTTGGGAATAGGAACACAAAGTTCCTACCTGGACATATACAATGTAGGAACGTTAATGACATTACATTAAGTAAAATCAGCCAGTGAAAGAGAGACAAATACTACATGAACTACCTACCTAGACTATCCAAAATTATGGACACAGAAGAAGAAGCATAGTAGTTAAAGGACCATGGAATGAAAAAAAAAATGAACTGGGGAGTAATGTAAACAATTGCTCATTTTTTTCAAGATGATAGAATTTTGACATTCATTTATATAAACTTTTAATTTTTTGAAATGAAAACCTGAATTCTTTGTAAAAGAACAAGCACATTCATGCAACAACAATTGCATGTTTTATATTATGCATACTTCACCAAATCTTAGCAGAGCCACACTTAAATGATTTCTAATAATACTCGACTTTCTTCCTTGGACAATTGTACCAATCTTTACAACATGCTTTGTGGTGCTACTGCTCTTTTGTGATGAATCAATGTTTCCTTCACAGGAGATGGAAGACTTTGTCCAGAGCTCTGGAGAACATGGTGTTGTGGTGCTTTCTCTGGGGTCGATGGTTTGCAATTTGACAGAAGACAGGGCCAATGTGATTGCAACAGCCCTAGCCCAGATTCCACAAAAGGTGAGGTGGAGTGCCTCATCACATCACTGCTTCCTGAATCCCTTACACAGTGTGATAGGTCTGACTCTAGAAATTTCCTGTGTGAAATTCAAATTATCATGATATTGCTAGATTATTGCAGAAATCATTTGTAAGAAAAAATATATATGACAGATGCTGAAGTAAAGGATATTTTGATTAATAGCTGTGATTCAGTAAGAAATGCAATTAAGGAGTGTAATGTGAACTTTGTGTTATAATAATATTATAGGCAGATATAGGAAAAATCTGCTTCTTTCTTCCTCTGTATTCTCAGAAAATTACTTAGGACTTTGCACACACTAAAATGTAATGACTGCAATAAAATTCTAACCAGTAAGTATACATTAGCATTCAAAGTTTGGAGTTTTATCACAGTGCAATGTTCCTGTGTAATCTGTCTCATCTATTCTGCTACATTTTGAAATGCACCTATTAAGTACTGTTTTGGTTGCTATTAAAAAAGTATGCCAAAGCTAGTCATGGTGGTGCACGTCTTTAATCCCAGCACTTGGGAGGCAGAGGCAGGTGGATCTTTCTGAGTTCGAGGCCAGCCTGGTCTACATAGTGAGTTCCAGGACAGCTGGGGCTACAAGGAGACCAGAGCTACGGCAATCTCAAGTTCACCAAACCAACCAGTCTTGGAGGAAGAAAAACCAATCCATCTTGGGTGTGTATATTAGAATAGGGAAATATAAGAAAATGAATGGAGTCAGGAACTTGCTCTTGAAGTGGACCATGTACCTTAGAAAGTGTGGAATCAGAAGGGACAAATTTGAATAAAGTAATATGATAAGTATGTTATAAGTATACTACATCAAATATCATTCAGGAATATTGATGCTGGATGTTTGTGACACAAACACCTGTTAATGTAGATTGGTAAAACAAAATAAAGGTGTAAGTCATTAATAACTTTTGTTTGTTATTGAACTAGAATTATAATCACAAATTTCTTAAATCTACCAATGTACTACTGATAGACTCTTTTGCTTAAGTTACTGTCTATTAAATATTGATGCTCCATGTCAGACCTTGACCACATATAAAGATATGTAGAGGAGTGTGTACTGTATTTACATCAAAAATAGATGATTGTTCATGTTTATCAGCCTCATTCTTGTTGCCAAGCTCTCAGATATTAAGGATTTAACTATATTATTTCTTAACCTCTTTAGACTACTAACATACGTAATTTGAATTTTTAAAATTTTTATTGTTTTTGTATATTTCATGCAACAGAACCTATTCAGATTAGACCCCCTTCCCCCACCAATGCCACAAAACTACCCACCAGACCTCATGAATTCTACCATACATGTTAAGTTCTGTCCAGTCAAGCACTCGTACCCAGATGTCCTTTGGTGCAAATTCATCCACTGGAGTCTAGTCAGCCTACCTAGAGATTGTAAGTAAGTTCTACTCTCCCTCATCGAGTAGTAATTGGTCTCTAACAGTTCCCAGACTAGGGCCGGCCCACCACCCATTTCCCTCACTCCACTCTGGACCTTTGTCTGATTGAGTTGGCATGGACCCTGTACTCAATGCCATCATTGCCACAAATTTACACGTGCAAGTTTCAAGTGGCCTGAAAGCCTCTGCTTCCCTATGTTAATGAATCAATCCTGGCTCTTACCATTTTTCTGTTCTTTCTTCCACAATGGGTCCCTGAGCCATGGGTGGGTGAGGTTTAATATAGGAGTCCTATCCAGGGTCACACTCTGCAGTCTCCTATTCTTTAAAACCTGACTTCTGTGTGCATCGCACTCTGTTGTATAAGGATGTTTCACTGGTGAGAGTTGAAGGAATTCCCTATTTTTCTCTCTACCCCATTCCACTATGCTACATGAGCTTCAGGTGTAGAGGTTCAACTACAGATATGTCACCTAGGACTGGGCATCTCTCAGATGTATATTCTTTTTGTCTGGCCAGTTGTGAGATTCTGCAGTAGCCTCAATCTGTTGCAAAAAGAAGCTTCTTTGATGAGTGGTGTATAGTATACATGTCTGTAAATATAAAGATTCATATTGAGGATATGGCAAGAAATTTCATTTGTCTAGAGTTATGACAGAGATACGGTTATCTCTAGGATCTATGACCTCTCCAGCCATATGTATTTGGCTGTTTACAGTCACACCCATGAGTTCACTCCCACTGAGAGGGCTTCAAGTCCAATTAGATAGTTGTTGCTTAGCCCCCGGATAACAGTGCTGCTGCTGCACCAACAACAGAGGTAGTTTGCTCTGCCAGGCATTATGGTTATTAAGTTTTAGGGCTGGTTTAGACCATTGTTTTTATCCCTTAGCAACTTACATAGTGTCCTCTAAAACTATGAGACCTAAACTTCAGGTAGAAGGCTTCCAGGTCATTTCCTGTTACATTGCTCCAAGTCCTGTGTCCAAAATATGTCCTGTCTTCAGAAGTAGGGTCTAATTTTCCAGTTCTGAGAAATAACCAAGAGCTCTGACAATAGCCCATATTATTTGGGGAGTCTCTTGGACCACTGTGACCAACCACTCCAAGGGAAGTCTCTCCTGTCTGGCACTGTGTTCCTTGCCATACAACCCCTAAGTATAAATACACACTAATGTTCAGACACTGTATGTGGTATGAGCATTTCTCAGGGGGGTTCAGAGAAAGCACATTTCCCTCTGGCTTCCCTAGCCCCCCAAAATCCAGTAAGAGTCTGGTTTTATCTCAACAGGTTCTATGGAGATTTGAAGGCAAGAAGCCAGACACTCTAGGCTCCAATACTCAGCTGTACCCGTGGATCCCCCAGAATGACCTACTTGGTAAGGTACAAGAGAAAAACCCAGAAACATGAGGAATAGCCAGTCAGAGACAGAAGAGGTCAATGAAAAAAAGATTGTGTTCTAGTTCCAGGGAAAATGGATAAATAACAAGTGATGATATTCTATTCCACCCTGTAACATTCAGTGTGACCAGTTTCCATTTTTATTTCACCTGTAATTATCTTTCAGATAAATTTTCATTCACTTCATTATTTTTCTCTCTACCTCCTATTTCTATAATTTTATAGTATCCTTTTATCAATGTAGGACAATTTCAAATGACAATGAAAATGGCATTCTTTTATACTGACTGACTCTTACTTACCATGCTAAAAAACAATCCACACCAGACATGGAACCGCATTTGATGATGAAGTATTGCTGTCCTGATTCCAGCGCCATGAACGCCCCACTCCCTGCTGACTTGAAGTGACATACCACGTTTCTCCAGGCAACCATATGCTCCTGTTTCTGCCTGTTTGTGCATATGCTGTTTGCTCTACTTGGGATGTGCCCTGCCTTTTCTGTCCTTTCTGTCCTTTGCACAGACTCATTTCTATCTTTCACACACTACCTCTTCATCCTGTGTCCTTCACTTAATCGTGAGAGGACTTATGGTGCTTCTCACACTAAGATTTGAAAGGAATTTCAGTGTACTTAAAAGTTTTTAATTGACATTTATTTCCATGTATATTATGGTTTTGCCAGGATGTATGTAAGTGAGCCACATGCATACAGTGCCCACAGAATCTGGAAAAGGGCACAGGATTCCCTGAAACTGGAGTTAAGAATAGTTGTTACCTGTCCTGTCAGTACTGGAAACCAAACCCCAGTCCTTTGCAAAAGCATCCAGTATTCTTAATTATTGATCTCTGGACCCTTTCATGCATTTTTACGATTATAATAATTAGTTATCTAGAATATATTTCACCATTCCATGCCTTTTATTCTTTCTCGGTTTATTTTTAAGAGTTATAATTAATATTTTTTCTGATTTCTCCCAATGCTAGGTCATCCAAAAACCAAAGCCTTTATAACTCACGGTGGAACCAACGGCCTCTATGAGGCGATCTACCATGGAATCCCCGTAGTCGGCATTCCCTTGTTTGGAGATCAACCTGATAATGTTGTTCGCATGCAGACCAAAGGGGCAGGTGTTAGAGTGGACTTCCTCACGATGTCAAGTTCAGATCTGCTTGATGCAGTGAAGACAGTCATCAACGATCCCTCGTGAGTGCAATGCTTTTAACTTAAGTAGTACTTAATATACATCTTTTTAACAATAACACTAGATTTCACCCAATTTTGAATCTAATTTAAAAAAAAAAACTTATAATGGTTTAATCACTGTGAAATTAGTTTTACTCCTAATCAGGACTGCAAAGTGTCACCTATAGACTTACAAGTAGTTGTCTCAAGAATAATGTGATGCTAAAACTTTTTTTCTATAATGCTTAAGGAAAGATTAGCAATTTTAAAAATAAAAATAATAAATAAAATATATTTTAAAAATTTTAAATGATCCCCATTTATTGGCTAAACAGATGCATATGCAGAGTCAGTAATGATCAAACAAGGATAGATAGCATTTCCATCTTCTTGAATATCCATTGCGTCTTTTGTGCTAACACTTTTTTTTCTATATTGGTAAAGGAAAGATTAGCAATTTTCAAAATTTGACCAAATCCATAGAACAGGATAATGAAGCTGAAACAATATAAAATACTCCAACTGTATGTCTAAAATCTCAAATTCCTTATTAAAATGATTCACATTTATTGGCTAAATAGATGTATATGTATAGCAATTAATGATCAAAAAAGAATAGATATCATTTTCATCTCCTTGAACATCCATAGCTTCATTTGTTAGCAATCTTGAAAGTCCCCTGCTCTAGAACTTCATTATATAGATAGATCAACATACATGTTGTAAAGCATATTCACTGTTTCTACTATAGAATGCTTTCTCTGATGTCCAACTGCAGCATGGTACCTGTTAGCCCACCTCTCATATTCCTGCTAACTCCTCCCCTTCCCAGACTCTAGTTCCACTGTTCTACTGATGACCCCTGTGAAATGAGCTATATCATGCTCCACAAATTGACGTGAATGTGCAGTGTTCTCCTCGAGGGGCCTATTTTGTTTGACTTAACAGAATATCTGCCAGGTCCATTTTGCAATTGTAAATGATGGGATGACATCATTTACTGTTTTCACACCATATTTTCTTTATCCATCAACTTACAACGGGTACCTCAGACAATCCCAGTTCTTAGCTATCATGGCAAGTACTGCAAAATATATAGAACTGAGAGTATTACTTATTACTTTTAAATACTTTCTCTGATGTCCAACTGCAGCATGGTACCTGTTAGCCCACCTCTCATATTCCTGCTAACTCCTCCCCTTCCCAGACTCTAGTTCCATTGTTCTACTGATGACTCCTGTGAAGCAAACTCTTGTTATGTTCCACACATTGATGTGAATGTGCAATGTTTTTCTTGAGAGGCCTATTTAGTTTGATTTAGAACCCTTATCAGCCAGTTCCATCCTTGCAACTGTAAATGATTGGATGACATCATTTATTGTTTTCATACCATGTTTTCTTTATCCATCAATCTACAGTGGGCAACCCAGTCAATCCCAGGTCTTAGCTATCATGGCAAGTGTTGCAAAATATATAGAACTGCAAGTATTACTTTGACATATTGTTTATTCTTTCTTTGAATGGATTGCTAGAGAAAGGTAAAACCTAGGGAAATTCTATTTTCAGTTTCTTCAACAAATTCCTTGTTCTCTATCTGTACTATCTGACCTAAATTATACTCCAATCAAAGGCCACTAAGAATTGCATCTCCTGGGGCCAGCAAGATGGCTCAGCAGGTAAAATCACTTGCCACTAGGCATGAGTCTGATTCCCAGACCCACGTTTTAGGAGAGAACCTACCCTAAATTATACTCCAACCAAAGGCCACTAAGAATTGCATCTCCTGGGGCCAGCAAAATGGCTCAGCAGGTAAAGTCACTTGACATGAGACATGAGTCGGATCCCCAGGACTCAGGTAGTAGGAGAAAACCTACTTTCAAAAATTGTCCTCTGACCTCCACCTGTGTGTCATGTACATGCACCACACAGATACACACAAAATGAGGGAAGGAATAAATAGATGTTTTAAAAACCAAGAAAAATAATTCCACTTCCTCTGTATCCTTGGGGTCATTTGTTTTATTTGGAATTTGTTGGTTGGTGGATTGGTTGTTTGGTTGGTCAGTTGGTTTCTATGTTTTGCAGTACTCAGGGTCAATCCAGACCCCTGGACCTGCTAAGCAACACCCATTTACTGATCTGTATTCCCAGCCCTACATGTTCCTTTTTGAGGGGAAAGTGTTGATTTTACAACTTTTGCCCCTTTCTAATCAATGAAAGGATTTTTATTCATATTTTAAAGATTTTCATGGCACAATCCCTCTTTGAAATTTCCAGCAGATCATTTTCAAATTGTATTCAGTTCCCCCACGTTAACTGCTAGGCATTGCGGATTACTGTTCACTCTCCTGCAAATTATTTACTTTCCCAAAGGCTTTTCCTTTTGATCTTTGGACAGTATTTCTTCATCAGAATATGCCAACTTATTGCCAAAAATGCTATCATGTCCTAATCAAAGTCGCACTGCACCTACTGCTCTTCTATGGCATTTGTTCAGTTTCATGATGTGTCATGTACATGCACCACACAGATATACACAGAATGAATGAATGAATAATAGATGTTTTAAAAACTAAGAAAACATAATTCCACTTCCTCTGTACCTTGGGATCATTTGTTTTGTTTGGAATTGGTTGTTAGGTTTGTTGGTTGGTTAGTTAGTTTGTCTGTTTTGCAGTACTCAGGGTCAATCCAGACCCGTGGACATGTTAAGCAAACACCCACTCACCGACCTATATTCCCAAACATACATGTTCTTTTTTGAGGGGAAAGTGTTGATTTTACATCTTTTGCACCTTTCTAATCAATGAAAGGATTTTTATTGATATTTTATAGATCTTTATGGCACAATCCCTCTTCAAAATTTCAAGCAGATCATTTTTAAATTGCATTCAGATCTCCCACTTTAAGTGCTAGGGATGGCTTATTACCATTTACTCTGCTGGAAATTATTCACTTTCCCAAAAGCTTTTGATCTTTGGAAAGTATTTCTTCATCTGAAAATGCCAACTTACCACCAAACACACTATCATGTCCTAATCAAAATCAAACTGTGCCTACTGCTCTCCTATGGCATTTGTTCAGTTTCATGGTGCTTTCCATTATCTTTCATAGACTTTCTTTCCAGTAACCTTTCATAGACCTGATGAACTTAAGTAAATTAATTGGTTTTCAATGTTGGTGTCTGTATTTCTCATTTATGTCTGTCTTCAGCTATAAGGAGAACGCCATAAGACTATCAAGAATTCACCACGAGCAGCCAGTGAAGCCCCTCGACCGAGCCGTCTTCTGGGTGGAGTATGTCATGCGCCACAAAGGAGCCAAGCACCTTCGGGTGGCAGCCCACGACCTCAGCTGGTTCCAGTACCACTCCCTGGATGTGATTGGGTTACTGCTGGCCTGCGTGGTGACTGTGACAGTCATCATCTCAAAATGTTGCCTTTTTTGTTACCAGAAGTTTGCTAAAGCTGGAAAGAAGAAGAAAAGGCAGTAGCTGTATCTACATCTGAATTTAAGAGGTTTCACATGGACCTCTTCCAGTGCATTCCAGAAAGATGGGATGACAATCATGGGTTCCTTCGACATGTGAACAGACACTCCTCCACTGTTTATTTGTCAAATCACAGGATGTTTTCCTAGATAAGTAATGTTTAAGAATTAGCAGTATTTCAGGCCAAAGAGAAATTGAAATAAAAAAAAAATAACAATTAAAATAGTCAACATTGGCATATGTAGGCATTTTAGGAATTCACTTTTCCATGACATAAATAGGCTGAAGGAATTCATGTCCACAAAACCAGCCCTTCAGAGAGTTCTGGAAGCAATACAAAGAGCTGAAGAAAGGAATGACTATACCCAAGGGGTTGTGGAAAGAAATTCAATGAAGGTGTAACTGTGGAAAAGTACAGCTATATCAAGATGTAAACAGAAATAAAAATGACAGGATTCAATGCTCATCTTTCATTAATAACTTTAAATATTAATGGACTGAACTCTCCAGTCAAAGGACACAGACTAGATGAATGGATTAAGAAACAAAACCCATCTTTTTGTTGTCTGCAAGAAACTCATCTCACTTTCAAGGACAGACACTATCTCAAAGTGAAAGGATGGAAAAAAAATATACCAAGCAAATGGCACTAAGGAAAAAGCAGGCATCGCAATTTTAATATCTGACAAATTAGACAAAAAAGTAAAACTAAACAGAAGAGATAAGGAGGGTCACTTCATTATGATCAAAGGAACAGTTAACCGAGAAGATATTACAGTCCTTAACATATATGCACCAAAC
>NW_008359121.1:71225-75941 GCF_000622305.1 Nannospalax galili | reverse complement strand
AAGAGATGCATCTTAGCTCTGGAAATTGTTATTGAATAGGTCAATGCTGTTTTAATAAAATGCTCTTCTAATTATATGGTTATTAAATAAATAATTTAAAAAAGAATAAATAAAATGTTTTGAAAAATAAAAAATAGTCAACATTGGCATATGTAGGCATTTTAGGAATTTACTTCAGTCTGGTCTATACAACAAGTTCCAGAGAAGCTGGGATATAAGGATAACCTGTCTAAATTTAAAAAAAAGAAAGAAAGAAAGAAAGAAAGAAAGAAAGAAAGAAAGAAAGAAAGAAAGAAAGAAAAAATCAGGGCTGAGGAGATGGCTCAGGCAAGACAGATTAATTGAATTTTAATATCAAGAACTCACATAAAAGTCAGACACAGTAGCTTAAAATGAAATGAAATGAAATGAAATAAAATAAACCTGGAAAGTCAACTTAGATGGGAGTGAGAGACATGGGGATTACCTGTAGCTTGCAGTGAGCTAGCCTATTGCTTACAGCAGTGAACAACAAGAAAGATCCTGCTTCAAGAAAGTGGAAGGCAAGAAATATCAGTGGAGTTTTTTTCTGGCCTCCATCCACCTGTTGTGGCACATGTGTATCTGTACAAAGACACACACACACACACACACACACACAAATACACATGCATCAAATAAGTTTTAGAGAGCTCTCAGGCTATTTTTTTGATATAAAATCATTAAGAAGCACACTACGACATCAATTTTGCAAGTATTCCACAAGCTTTAGGTTCATTTTAACAGAATTTTATAATTTAACTTCCAAGGGAATATTCAGTATTGCAGTAATATAAAAATCCTTACCCCAAAATTTGTATTTAAGAGATCTGTAGTTCTGTTTGGATCCTGCTGAACACCAAGCCAGAGCATCATTTCTTTGTGAAAGAACGCTGAAAGGTATTTCCCTTACTTCTAAAGTCATTTTCAAACACAAAGTGGAATTAAACTGCACTAATTTATAACTGCTTTCTTCTATGAATTTGACTATTTGAGAAAAAATTGATTTCATGGGCTTATTGGAGTTTCAATTTAAGCCTTTAAAAATAGTAAGGAGGTTATTTCTCAAAATTAGCCTTTTGGAACGTGTAAAATTTCAACTTGATTGTGATAAATTGAACAGAAACTCTCTCTCTCTCTCTCTCTCTCTCTCTCTCTCTCTGTGTGTGTGTGTGTATCTGCATGTGTATGCATGTGTCCCTTTTTCAAAATGGGACAAAATTTAGTTATGTTCTTTATAGCTATGTTGTAAGCTTTAATGCTGAAGAAAATAGTTTGAAATAATAATTATGGGCTAGAGAGATGGTTCAGTATGTAAAAGCAATTGCTGTGCAAAATTGAAGATCTGAGTTCAAATTTCCAGCACCTAAGTAGAAGCCATGTATTGTCATATACACCTGCAACCCCCGGGTTGGGAAGCAGAGGCAGGTGGCTCTTCAGAGCTCACTGACTGGCCAGACTAAACAAAATGTCCAGTTTCAGGTTCTGTCAGAGAACAATAGAGCAGACACTTATTGGGAAGCAATTAAGAATAAACTAGTAGATACATGTGATATATAGGTGAAAACACTAGAAAAAGAAGGAAGAGTAGCTGTGTTGGAGAAAGAAACACTTCAAATATTGCAGCTCTCACTACAGAAGATTCTGAATTCTATTGGGTCAAAATAGGGAATAACTTCTATGTCCACATTATCAAAGACCATAAGTAGGCTTCAATCTGTGGACTGAGCACAGTTGAGACCATGGAGGGTGTCCTACTAAACCACTGTCCTCCAGGAGGATGGGAGCATGCTCAAAGTTGGATCTTAAAATTCAGTCAAGTGGAATAAGACATCACTGTAACTGTATGTACTTTCAATATTATAAACAAAATTTATAGAAATGTGCATCTAATACCAGCGGTTAGTACAGTCTGCAAAAAAAATGGATTTTGTACCAAAATCTTTAAAAAGTATGTCAAAAAATGTGAAAGTATTTACTTATGCACAGTGAAGATAAAGGAAAATAAACTGGGAAGAAAATAGGATTTTAGGATAAAAGAGAAAAAACTTCATATCAACCAATGATAATATATGTTGATATGATGAGGGTACAATACCTAAGGATTGAGGGGATATATAATGGCAATGCCACAAGCAGTAGAAAATATATTCAAGGACAGAAAATGTGTTTTATTCAAGAAAGGATTTAAGAGTTTGTACTAGGTAACCTGAGCTCTTGAACTGAGGAACTATTTTCTGAACTATGCACCTAAACTTTAGCACTTACCACAGCTGAGCTTCACTTGAACGTTGCAAGTTGATTGCTGATTTTTAAAAAGGAACCAAATAACCTCATACAGGTAAATTTCAATGCAGAAAGGCAGGGAACATGAAAAAAGCATTGAAACATAACCAAAGATGATTAATGCTATACGAATGGAAAATAGAGTGACACAGATGAAGCTGAAGAGGACTCAGAATAATGAGCATAATATGTTCAACAAAATCAAAAAGGAAATTAAACCCTTGTTTGAGAAAACCAACATCCTATTGAAATAATAAGCATCACAGAAAACATGAAAAGGAATTTAACAAAGAGATAGAAATACAGAGGAAGAGTCCCTAAGAAATGGTGAAAATGAAAAACATTTATTTGACTTGTGTTTTTCATTGTCAGCATTTCTTAGGGAATTTTCCTCTGTATTTCTATTTCTTTGTTAAATTTCTTTTATTATCTCTACATGAGTCTACGTGTATAGCTAAAGGCTACGTAACAGGAAACAGAGCCAGACAGGAGACACATTCCCTTGAGTTGTTGGCCAGGTGGTCCAAGAGACTCCCAAAATTACTCAGGCCATTGCCACAGCCCTTTATGTCCTCCCAGAACTGGAAGGTAGGATCCTACTGCCGAAGACAGAACATGTCAGACACAGGATTTGGAGCAATAGAGCTGCAACTGACCTGGAAGCCACTTCCCTTGAAGGCTAGCTCTCATAGCTTTCGAGAGTGCTATGAAAGTACCAAGGGAAAACATCAATGGATGATCCAACACCAGATTCAAGACCAAATAACCACATCAGTGGCCAGCACAGCATATGTCATTGGTGAGGTAGTGGCACTTTTATAATGGGTCAATCAACAGCTACCTAATTTGACTAAAAGCCTACTGAAAGGGAGGAAACTCAAGTGTGGTACTGTAACATAACAAAATACACATGGCCAGAGTGGTCATAGATCTTAGAGAAAACCCCAAAATTCTCACTTTGCTAAACTAATGTGATTTCTTACTATGTGCAAAATATGTATCCTTATATTTGTAGACAAATATCCCATTCGCCACTCATCAAAGAAGTTCATTTTGCAGCACTCAGAGACTAATACCAAGTACCACAAGTGGTCACACATGGACATTGTCTATGAATTGCCCAGGCCTAAGGGACACATCTGCAGTGCAACCTCTACACCTAAGGCTCATAGAACATAGAATGGGGATAAAGAAGAGGACCCTAATGAATCAGTTCTCAACAATGAAGCTCCCCCATGCAATGGAAAGCCAAGAACAAAAAAAGGACACAAATGGCCAAAGTGTAGAGATCAAGAGTCTTCTAAATAATGGTCCTTGGACAGGACGCTTTATTAAACTTCATCCACCCAAGGGACCATCGTGGAAGAGGGGTCAGAAAGATTGTAAGAGCCAGGGAGGATGTGCATGACCACATAGAAAGAGAGTCCTAGAAGCTCCTGGGAACATGCTCGTATGATTCTAGGGCATAGGTGTCAGCATACAAAAGTCCCATGGAAACTGAGGTAGACAGTAGCCCAACATAGAACTGGGATAATGAACAGCAAACCCCAATCTTATCTAAAGGAATATTGGCAACTGATTCCTGCTAGATGAAGAACAGCTAATCTTCCTAAAACAAGGGGATCTTAGATAGGCTGACTAGGCTCAGCAGATGGACTTGCACTGGGGAACGTGTGGGTGCACTAACAACACAGTGGGCAGTAACAGGGATGACAGAGAATATGGGATCCAGTGGGATTGGGGGCTATGGGAGGATGCCAGTGGGGATGGGGGGTATAAAGATGATTAAAATTGTTTGAGCACTCACTTCAACAGCACATATACTAAAACTGGAGCAATACAGGAAAGATTAGCATGACCCCTGTGCAAGAATGATACACAAATTCATAAAGTGTTCCATATTTTTTACATGTAAGGGATCACGGTGTGGGGAAGGGAGGGAAGTTAGGAATGGAAAGATGGAGGGAATGCAGTGTGAAATAAAAGAGACCTCCCTTAGAGCAAATAGCATGCTGTACAGCACTCATCAAAGAAACTTCTTTTTGCAACAGATGGAGGCTATCACAGAGTTGTACACCTGGTCAGACATAGAGAACATACACATGAGACATGCCTGGTACTAGGTAACACATCTGCAGTCGAATTTCTACAAACAAGGCTCATGGAACATGGAGGAATAAGGGGTAGAGAGAGGGCTAATGCACCCCTCAACTCTCACCAGTGAGGTATCCATGTACATCAGAGTGCATTACACACACAATGTAACACATCGGCAGTCGAATTTCTACAAACAAGGCTCATGGAACATGGAGGAATAAGGGGTAGAGAGAGGGCTAATGCACCCCTCAACTCTCACCAGTGAGGTATCCATGTACATCAGAGTGCATTACACACACAATGTGGGGGTCTCTC
>NW_008359121.1:66669-70039 GCF_000622305.1 Nannospalax galili | reverse complement strand
GTTAGTGAGGCATTTGTAATGAGTAGGCTTGCTTGCTGAAAATGAAAATTAAATAATTAGCCAGTTTGTTTGAATAAGGGAATATCCATCAGATGAGAGTCAGTGAAATCTTTTTTTGTTTCTGGGTAAAGAAGGGTGGTATTAACTGGTACTGCTGTCAGTAAAGGTCTATTGCTGGATGCACAAAAGAAACAGTTAGAGGCATTAGGGTGGGTGGTGAAAGGAAGAAAGTTAGCAACATATTGAATGTATTTGCTCCAGGTCATAGTTGATCTTATCTGGTCCTCTGTTTCTTTTTTCCTGTAGAATAATATTATGATGAATTAGCACAGACTTAGCTGCAGGTACAAGCTGTTGAGAGATATGAAAGTCAGCTGTAGGGTAGCTAGAGAATGCACCTGAGTAGAACTTTCCTATTACTCCAATACACCAGCGATCGGCCCATGGATCTGCAACATGTATTGGGGAATAGTTATGGTTTCCATAGAGATACTTATTATCCTTTAGGTAGATGGGTCTTTTCTTTCCTGTCATGCCCTGATATCCCCCAGTGAATCCTAGTTCCAACCTACAGGGATTGAAATAGCAGCAGCCCCCATAGGTATCAACTTCCTTGAGGCATGATGGATCTGTTTGTCAAAAAGGGAAGCAAACATATTTGTTAGTTTCGTATTTGTTAGCATTTGGGTATATTATGATTTTTATGGGTTTTTGGCAGCCCACTAGGGGGCAGTCTGCGATTCCGATTATCTGATTTTTTCCTTGAAATGTTTCTCTGACATAAAATTTCCAGAACATAGTATTAGGGTTATTTTTTAGTCCCTGGCATGCTTGTCTGTGCTCAGGGGTTATCCCTTCCCAGACAAGCTGTTTAAAAGCATTGCTTTGGCTGCAGGATCTGTTATTTTTCTATCTAAACTGGCCTGCACTCTTAGTATAAAGTCTGGGAGAGCCTCAGTTGGCTTTTGTTTTAAAAAAGTTAATGAAGAAGTTTCTCCAGACCCGGTGGACAAGGGGGTTAGGCAGTCCCAAGCCTGTAATGCACATAAGCGAATTTGCTCAAAACAGCCTGCAGGAATTGCAGCCTGCTGGATTCCTGTGGAGAAGTTGCCCTGACCAAAAAGCTGGTCATCGTTCCAATCTATGAATCCAGGTGGTGGATCCTGTCCCTGTTGGGGTCTTAGCTGCTGATTATGAGTGTCATTTCTTTTAGCCTGCATTAGTCATTCGTCTCTAAATAAGGCCTCCCATTGTACAAATAATGGACTCGGGAGGGTAGATCTACAGATATCTCTCCAGTCCTGGGGGGTTAGCAGGTTAGTATTAAATGTTTGTAGTATAGATTTTGTCCATGGAGCATGGATCCAATCCTCAAGAACAGCTTGGCACAGTTCTTTAAAGTCTGCTGCTGAGAGTGGGTACCAAGCCAGTGGACGTTGCCTTGTTATTTGTAAGTTAACAGGAAAAGCTTTTACCGATGGGGTTTTTGGGTCCTGAGGCCATTTTGTCTGGAGATTTTGGGTGCAACAATTCCCATTATCCCTGAGATTACAGAGATGTTCAACAGCTTTGGGGTGTGGTGCCACAGGTGGTGGCGGCAGCGGCGGTGAAGGGGGAGGGGGATTTATCTGGGGATCTTTGGGAGTTTTTGAAGTCTGGGTTTTAACATCTGGGTTTGTTAAATCAGTCCATGAGGATTCACAGGGGGGAAGAGGGGTGTAAGGTTATTTTTGTTGATGGGTGGGTTTTGTCTGACTTGGTCAATTTTTATTTTTGGAGCTGTTGAATCTGTTACTGAGCAATCTTCAGGATTTTTTTCTTTATTTTTTAGGGCTGTCGAATCTGCTGTTGGGAAATCTTTAGGGTCTTTTTCATTGTTTGAACCCTCCCCTTTATTATTCCCTGGTGCTATTAAGTTTTCCTCAGTCTTAGGTGGGTTTCCTAAGTATTGTCGGATGGCTGCTATTATGGGGAGAAAGGAAAGGGGCAAAGGGTGTCTTTCCTGGATTTCCTTTTTACAAGCCAGATAGGCAATGTTGGTCCAGACCTCTGGATCAGAAATGTCTGCTGACAGGATCCAGGGTGCAAATTGAAATACTTCATTCCAAAATTTTGAGCTTTCTTTTTGGGAAATCTTAAGTCCTCTTGATTTAAGTAGGGCTTTAAGGGAGCGAATTTGGAGGGTTTTTTGGCATGATGCTGAATTACCCATTATAGAAAAGAAAAGAAGTGTAGTCAGTGACATTCAATGTTCCTGGGGCAGTCTGCCATCAGGGGATTGATACGTTCTGGAGAACACAAGCCTAGCCACAGATTTAAGGTTACAGGAGAAAAATGGCTTTTAAATTTGTTTGTTTGTTTGTTTGTTTGTTTGTTTGTATGGCGCAAGCCACCTTGAATTTTTAAGTGCTCTGCAGGGGCTAGTTAACTTAAATTCTCACCTAACTGGTTTAGCTTCGGCTTGAGTGCCCCAGGGGCAAGATAACAAAACAGATTAGGGAAGTTTATTTTAGAAGTTGACTTTAAGGCTTATATAAAGATCCCTTAGAAACTTCGGGGATTTTTGTTTGTAGGGGTGTTAAGATAGAAAAGGAAAGTGGGGTGAAATGCTGATTTCTAAGGGAACATGCCTGGGATCAAAATCTCAGGTGATTCCACTCGGTCCACAGCACAAGCCTGCCCACAAATTTAAGAGATTGGTGACGGCTCTAAGAGCATTTAACTGGTCATTGCGTTACCAGGTTTTTGTATTAGAAAGATGTATAGATAGGGGGTCTTGTCTACACCCATGCAGGCAGTTCGGGTCCATTAAGAGGACGAAGAGCCTTCAGCTAACATCAGGGAGTAGCTCTGATCAGAAAGCCTCAGTTGCTCCTTTGTCTTTAACGGTCCCACGCGAAGACTCAGACCGAAAATAAAAGGCAGAAGAAGAGGAGAGACTGCCAATCCCCAAGGGTGGGGCAGCTTAGAGGCAAAGCTGCCTTTATCCTCCTGATGGGAGGTGATAGGAAAAAGAGATTTCCAATCAGCAAAGGTGGGATGGCTTAAAGGCAAAGCTGCCTTTATCCTCCTGATGGGAGGTGATAGGAGAAAGATTGCCCATTCTCAAGGGTGGGACAGCTTAAAAGCAAAGCTGCCTGTTGCCCTCCTGATGGGAAGGATACTCACAGACTCTGCGCGTTCCAGGAGCCGCATGTTCGGGTGCCAGTTGCGGGGGTCTCTCCCTCTCTTCGCGGGTCATTGGCCACCGGCCCGTGAGGACAGGGAGAGCAGAAGCGACGAACGGGGTCAGGACAGCCAGTGAGCACTGACGGAAGAAAGTCCTTCCAGGGAGGCTTGTCCCAGGTGCAGTGAAACAGCAGTGATACAA
>NW_008359121.1:61143-66543 GCF_000622305.1 Nannospalax galili | reverse complement strand
CTTCCAGACTATCAGGCAATGCCTGATTATCATATAGAAAAAACCTGGGGGTAGTTTTTACTCCAGGTAACTATGCCAAAGGTCATGTTCCAGATAAGGTCAGGCATCCGTGCTTGGTGGCACTTTCCAGGTGAGCCAGGAAGAGAGCAGGAGGCCCACTGCTGAAAAGGGGAGTCCTTCCATTTGGCACTGAGCCCCTCAGGGCTATCCGGACATGGAGAACAACAACCCTAACAGCAGGGTTTTCCAACAACACAAGGCCTCAATTGGCTAAGTTTTGGAGAATAAGAGACTGTAGAG
The DNA here is from genome assembly GCF_000622305.1 of Nannospalax galili. Classification (NCBI taxonomy): domain Eukaryota; kingdom Metazoa; phylum Chordata; class Mammalia; order Rodentia; family Spalacidae; genus Nannospalax; species Nannospalax galili. The sequence continues at coordinate 66,243 of NW_008359121.1, read as the reverse complement.
TGTAGGATGGAACTCCTAAATGGCTTCTTACCCACCCATGGCTCAGGGTGGGTAAGAACGAGCCGGGGCTCATTCATGAACGTATGAGGTGGAGGCTTCCAGGACAATGGAGTCTTGCTCATGTATGCCTGCTGCAGTGGTGGCATCCAACACAGGACTCATGTCAGCTCAATTAAACAAAGGCACAAAGGGGAGGTGTCACCCGAGTTCTTTTAGGGTCCCTTGCTCCTGGTGCTATTAGACAAACCATATAACACATCTTTATCTGAATTTTTCAAAGTTTATATCCTGGGTAGGGAAAATACTGTAACTTACAAAGGCAAACACCCAGAGGCCTGTTCCACTCAGTGGCTCAGGGCCCTGCTGGTCCAGATTGCTTCTGTGCTCCACCCACAGTCTCCCTTAGCTTTTGTCCACACCTTGTGGGCTTGCCATCTCATCCCAGGTTGGTAAATGCCCCCTCTCACGTTAACAGGAGAGACACTAGGGCCATTTTTCTGTGCCTCTCGCTTCCAAGATGGAGCCAATAGTCCTCCCTCCAAGGCTAACTCTCTGCAGCGCCCTGTGCCTAGCTAACTCTCCACAGTCAATTCTCCAACAGCAGGCCCTGCCCTTCTGAGGAAAAAGTGCCCCTTGGTACACATGAGTTGAGAAATAATTGGCAGGTCAGCACTAGATTGAGACTAGTTGCTGCTATGTGAGGGATAGTTTGACTTACACACAACCACTGGATGGGCTGATTAGATTTCAGTGGACACATTTACACTGAAGGACATTTGGGTATAAACACCTGAATGGTCCTCCCTCTGCCTCCCTGGGTTGCATGGCCCACCAGCCTCTTTCCTGGATGCCTGGGCTGACCTCTTGGCCAACACTGCTTCCTAATTCCTTGCATCCAGATGGACCCAGTTCCTTCTCCACGTCCCAGGGAGCCCTTTGGGCCTGGTCCCATCCTCACTTCCTTCTGCTTCCCTGGGCTGCACAGCAGCTAGCCTCTTTCCTGGATGCTTGGGCTGACCTCTTGGCCCAGGGCCATCACTGCTTCCTGATACCTTGCATCTAGATGGACCCAGTGCCTTCTCAAAGTTCCTAGGAGCCCTCACATCCCTCTGCTTTCCTGGGCTGCACAACCCATCAGCCTCTTGCTTGGATGCCGGGGCTGACCTTTTGGCTTCCTGGTTCTTTGCATCCAGACCAAACCAGTTTCTCAGTGCAGTCCCCAGGAGCCCTTGGAACCTTTTACCACCCCCATCTCCCTTTGCATCTCTGGGTGGCATGTCCACTAGCTGCCTGAGATCAGCACCTTTCCTGGGTCCTGCTCTCAGGCCAGTCCAACCCCTAAATTCCTGAGGCTAAAATCTTTACCGGAGGGATCCAGACCTTAGGAGAAAGCCTGAGGAGCATCTGATCCTCATCTGGCTTGGCCTCTGTGGGAACTCCTGAAGACAAAAGCAATCTGGCCACTCTAATATAAAATCAACAGAGAGAACCGGAAGGTTTGACAAACCAGCTTTTCATGACCAAAAAGTAAACCACAAAGGCACATAAAGTTTATAAAAAGAAGCAGACCTGAACTTGAAGGCTTGAGTCTCACACAAGAATCAGAAACTACAGAAGAAATCACATGTCAAAATCACAGAGAAAAAATAATAACATGAAAAACCAAAATAACACATTGCCACCAAATACCAATTGTCCTCTAGAGGAGTACAGTGAGTAGCCCCAAGAGATAATGCAGGACATGGATCTCAAAAAAACAATTATAAACATGATAAAATAATTCAGTGAATTTAAAGAACAACAAAAAAAAAGAAATCAAACAACTGAAGGGAGACAGAGATAAACTTCTGAATGAATTCAGAAAAGAATTACAAAAATTGAAGAATACTCAGCCTGAAATGAAAAAGGAAGTGAAACACTCAGTAAGCTAATTAGAAATGACAGGAGAAAGCCTCACCAATAGGATGAATAAGATGAATGAAATAGAAAACAGAGTATCAAGACTGGAAGATAAAGTGGATGAATTAGACCACTCAAGCAAAGATCAAGAGAAATTTAAGATAATACAAGAATGGAATATGCAGGAATTGTGTGACACCATAAAAAGACCAAACTTACAAAACATAGACATACAGGAAGGAGAAGAATCCCAAGATAGTGGCATGGACCAGATCTTCAAGAGAATCATGGAATAAAATTTCCCAAAATTAAAGAAAGACATGCCCATACAAATACAAGAGGCATATAGAACACCAAACAGACAGGACCAGAACAGAAACTCTGTACGGCACATCATAGTAAAAACACTAAAAGTACAAAATAAATACATCAAAGACCTCAATGTAAAGCGTGAAACTCTGAAACTGTTAGAAGAAAACATTGGCAAAAACCGACAAGATATAGGTGTAGGAAAGGATTTTTCTAAACCAGACATCAATTGCTCAGGAAACAAGGGCAAGAGTCAACAAATGGGACCTCATTGAACTAAAAAGCTTCTCTACATCAAAGGAGGCAACCAGGAAAGTGAACAGAAAACCCACAGAATGGGAGAAAATCTTCACCAGTGACACATCTGACAGAGATTTAATATCCAGAATATATAACGAACTCAAAAAACAGAGAATCAAGACAAGAAGTTGTTGGGGACCCCTGTTGTGTAAAGTAGCAGTGTCTCCATGTCTGGGTAGCCTATGGGCTTGGCTTCATATGCAGAGACTCCTTTTATCAGCAGGGTGCCTTCCCGGCATCTTCCTGACTCATTTTTGAAGTAGCCATGGCCTCCAGCTCTGCCAGCTTTTCCTGTGTGATTTTCAGGCAGTCTGACAGCCTGGCAGGAGCCCACTCCCATATGTAAATAGGGCATCCCACAAAGTACCTATCAGCTAAGGCTTTTACCACTACCCCCACAGTATAAAATATCCTTGTTTCCCCTAATTAATCAGAGCTAGATCACTAAGGCCTGGAGCCAAGCTGAGTCACTGAATAAAGGGGCTGTACCACTGACTGAGCTGAGTTCTGTGTCTTACTGCCTACAATCCAGTCCTCCCGGAGAGAGCTGTCTCTTCGTAAACCGACTCACAGCAATCCAGCTTTTGCTGTCCTGCACCTCTCCTCGTGACCTGGCAGCTGACGGGTCCCGAACTTAGAGAGAGAGTGCACAGTGGATTGGGATGGAACCCGACCGGGCCAGCCCCGGTAGCAGAGACCCACAACAACGCGGAGAAGCAGGGACCCGGCTGGGAGCGCAGTGATCAGTAGAGTCGTGCGCACGCCAGCAGACGCAGCCAGTGGGACCCTCCGCACCCCAGCGGCATGTGGGAGACCGGCACCACGCCCAGCAGCTGGCGCCCCAAGATCCCCGCACGCCCATAAGAAGTAACCCAATTAAAAGACGGGCTAAGGAGCTGAACAGAGAGTTCTCAAAAGAAGTAAAGATTGCTATGAAGCATCTTAAAAGATGTTCAACATCACTAATAATTAGGGAAATGCAAATTAAAACCACTTTAAGATTTCACCTTACCCCAGTCAGAATGGCAACGATCATGAAAACAAATAACATGCAGATGCAGGGAAATAGGAACCCTCATCTACTGCTGATAGGACTACAAACTGGTGCAGCCATTATGGAAATCAGTGTGGGCAAATCTTAAAATACTAAAAATAGATCTACCATATGATCAAACTATACCACTCCTTAGCATATACCAAAGGACTTGATACCCCACTACTTGCTCAGCCATGTTTATTGCTGCTCTTTTCACAATAGCTGAGAAATGGAAACAACTGAATTGTCCCTCAACCAACGGATAAAAGATGAAAATGTGTACATTTGCACAATGAAATTCTACTCAGTAGTAAGAAATACAAAATAACCTACCATTTGACCTAGTTATACCACTCCTTGGCATATACCCAAAGAACTCATCCTATTGCAGAGACACTTGTACATCCATGTTTGTTGCTGCTCTTTTCACAATAGCTAAGAGATGGAAGCAATCTAAGTGTCCCTCAGTTGATGAGTGGATAATGAAAATGTGGTTCATTTATACGGTGGAGTTTTACTCAGAAGTAAAGAAAGATGAAATCATGAAATTTTCAGGAAAATGGATGGAACTAGAAACTGTTATACTAAGTGAAGAAATGCAGACTCAGAAAGAAAATCACGTATGTTCTCCGTCATATGTGGATCCTAGCACCAAATCCTTTTAAATTCCATATCCTTTTAATAAGATGATGCTGAACAGCAGTATCTTATGCATGAAATAACAACTTCAGTGTGCCTGATTGCTAAACATCACAACTGGGCTTGTTGACGGTTGTGCTCATTCATTAAAGGAGGGCCAAGCAGGGTCATTGGACCCTCACCGGAGTATACAGTCACTCTTCCCAGCCAATTGTAGGAAAGAAGGAGCTCAAGAGAGGTAGGACCATAGGAGAAGGGAATCATTAAGGGAGAAAGGGGGAAAATGGGGACACCTTAATTGGGGAAAACATGATGGAGGGGTTAGATAATGCAAGAGATAAATAAGTCCTAGTTAGTTTTAAAAACCAGAGGAAACCATATTAGTCCAACAACCTACTGACAAATTATACATACCCGATCAAGAAATACTTGCCTAGGTAAGGTTTATCTGAGAACAACTGGTCTTTCTCCAAGATTTCTCTACATGGCACACAGTAATTAAAAGTACCAGACTGGTGGAACTAACCTTCTTGGATGTTCAACAGAATTACTTTGAGGCCTATAATAATTTGGTCAAAGGGACATAAAGGACACTCTTTGCTCCTTGCCCTCCTAGATCACCTAGTTCCAGGGGACTATGAGCATCTCCCAAAATGTCCTGTGATTGTGGTAGGTCACCTGTCCTCTTGATCAAGGAGGCCGAGGAGACGCCACCAGATGGACTTGAACCAGTGTCCAGTCTACAAAGAGGAAGGTCAAGAGAGAGGAAATATTTTCTCCATGCTTCCAGGCGAAGCCAGCCATGGTCAAGCAGGACCTTTGACTTATCTTCACATAGGCAGACCTGGTAAAAGAAAGGAGCCAGGGACTCCTCCCAAGCCCATGTGACCCCTGAGGAACAGATCCTTAAACGACCT
>NW_008359121.1:59696-60713 GCF_000622305.1 Nannospalax galili | reverse complement strand
TTCCTTCTAGGACCCCCACTCGTCGTGCCACTGTAGAAGTGTCCTGCGGGTTGAGACATTCCTGGCGCCCAGCGTGGCACACGAGTCCAGCTCGAGAGAAGAGCGGGGAGCTCCAGAAGGAACGTCGGTTCCCCCAACTGGCCTGCGCAGGCAACCCCCTCAGGATCGCCACAGTCCACCGCTGTGAGACAGATCATTCTCGGGATCGCCACAGTCGACCACCGTGAGACAGATTGCATTGGTAAGACGAACCAACGCATTACACACAAACAAGCATTCAGTAGCAGTCCCTTTGAAGGTAGGGACCCCAGTCTCTGACAAGATCTGCCAGCCTGCTTTGAGTAGGAGGAGCGGTGTATTGTTCCTCCTAAGCCGTCCACCGGAGACCTACGGTTACAACAAGGCGACCGGGTCTCTCGGATGTGTGTCAGCACAAATACTGACCGGCGAAGCTCACGCAGGGGCGATATTTAAGAGGCATGGGCAATACTTCTAGCTCCCAGGAACAGTTTGTTCAGGGGCTCAAGGAGTCTCTCAGAGCACGAGGAATTAAGGTCTCAAGAAAAGATTTAAAACAGTTTTTTATTTTCATCCATGACACCTGCCCCTGGTTCCCTGTCGAGGGAACAATAAATGCCAAAAAATGGGATAGAGTGGGAGATGCATTAAAAGATTATTATCAGACATTTGGGCCTGAAAAGGTTCCCGTGACGGCATTTTCCTACTGGAATCTGATCCAGGAGATTCTAAGAGCTCCTCAATTAGACCCTGACATCCAGAAAGTCATTAATAAAGGAGAGGAAGCCCTTAGAGGAATGACTGCACCAACAGCCCCTTATGGAGAGCTTAAAAATGAAACTCTTAACCCTGACTTCAGGGACCTTGGCGCTGATGCCCCGCCCGATTTAGACCGAGTTAATGAAACAAAAGACATTCCTACTGTAAAGGCAATTTATCCCAGCCTCGCCCAGTATACTAACACGGAGGCACAGGACCCCGAGAAAGACCCCGAGAAAG
>NW_008359121.1:45228-50509 GCF_000622305.1 Nannospalax galili | reverse complement strand
AGTGAAGAGGTTGCCTGTGGGAGGATGTCAACGGGGAAGGGAATATAAAGATGATTAAGATGTTCTGTATGAAATATAAAAAAATTCAATTAAAAATTTACAAAAAAGTAAATAAACCATTTTAGGTTAAAAAGAAGTTTTCAACATACAATATTCACCACAGCAAACACAACCAATGGTCTTTCTATAGAACTGTAGTCAAAATTTTCAAATGCTTTTAAGGATCCAGTCTCACTTCAAATGCAACAGATCTGGATCCAAGATTCCTAAACAGAGATGCCCATGTCTTGCCTACCACAGAGAAGAACCAGGGGAACAAATGAAATGGCTGCACTTAAAGGAGAGTGAATACAGGGCAGCAGTGAACTAGGCAAGGGAGTGACAAGACTGCTAAAAGACATGACAGTAGGGTGGCAGCACACGGAGGAAAAAAGCTGATGGTTTAAGATTTTTTAAAATTTATATTTGTGTGTGTGTGTGTATGTCAGAGAGAGAGGGAGGGAGGGAGAGAGAGAGAGAGAGAGGAATAAATGTACCTCACATTCCTTGAATACCCAAGGAAGCGGGCAGAAAAGAGTGTCAGATGCCCTGGAGCTGGAGTTAAAAGCAGCTGTGAGATGCCCTCACATGGCAGAAGGGAAAGGGACACGGGTCATCTGTAAGAGCAGCAAGCATTCCTAACAGCTGAGGTGTTTCTCCAGCCCCAAGATGGGAACAATGTCTGATGCAGCTACAATCCAAGCCCCTAGGTCAAGGAGAAAAGTGGGAATGTTAGAAGGCCCCGTCATTGATGTAGACCAGCATTCCTAAGTATAGGAGGGATGCATAGTCCTCATGGGTTTTGAACCCAATGAGGGAAACTGCCTGAGGTCCATGTAAATACTTTTCTCTGTAGAAAAATCTTATATTAGGCCAATAACTGCAAGAGCCAAAGCTAGCATTATATGACTCTCTCTTTAAAATGAAATGTTTGTTAAGAGTCCATTCTGACTTTCGGCTTGGTGGTGACCCTGGAATCATGACTGGCACCAAAAGAGATCCCAGTGCCACTAACAACCACATAGATGAATTCAAAGACAGACCTCAAACCAGGTTGCATGCTTACGCCTCAGTTACTTATACCTGAAGGTTCATAATCATCACTGCTCACCTCCACAGAATCTAAAGACATATGCTTCCATGACTCTTGGCCTAGAAATTGTGGCTGACAGTGGCAGAATTTATCACCAGCACCACTCACCTGAAGTGACTGAGATCACAGAGCCACCATTAAAAATTGGACATTACTGAAGAATACCTCTGCAGTACCTAGGGGAAAACTCACCTATTAATCATAGGTTAGAATTTAGCTATTTATGTCACCATTGGTGTGTAACTGTGCATAACCTGAGGTCATGTTCCTCACAGCCCTTCTAACCTGGCATCAGAGCTGTGGCCACTATCATCAGCACTCTCCTCTGCAACACTGTAGCCTTGTGTGTCCACTATAAAGACACACCACGGCCTCCATAACCATCTGCAGTCCAAATCACTGCAATACACTCAGTATTCACCTTCACATAAAGTCTACAATGAATCAAAGTCAAAGCACTTACTCAACCAAAAGTAGCAATTTATGGCCTAAAATAAAAGTATTTCCCTCCAAAAGCTACTCATAGTATGGGGAGAAATGGGGCCTGGATAGATGGCATAGTGTGTAAAGTGCTTGCCACACATGCAGGTCCTGAACTTGGATTTCCAGCACTCCCACTTGTGTGGCAATGCATCTGCAATCCTAGCACAGTAGGGGTAAAGAAAAGCAGATTCCTGGATGTTGCTGGAGAGTGAGTTTACCCGAATCACCCAGCTCCCAGTCCAGTGAAGACACTGTCTCCAATAATAAGGTGGAGAGAATTAGAGGAAGACACTTGGTGTTGAACTCTAGACTCCACATGAATGTGCACAGGCACACCGAAAGAAAGAAATTGGAATAAACGGTTGTTACATCAAAGATGCAGTCATCAATATGACAACAAAGGAACCATAAAAATCAATAAAATAAGGCACTTCTAAAAAGCACAATAATTTTCTACAAAAGACCTTAATGTAGAAGAAATCCATGAAATCTTACAAAAGAATTCAAAGTGATCACATAGTCTCAAGGAGATGCAAGAAAAATAGAGACCAGTGAAATCAGGGAAACAACCCCATGAGCTGAACAGCAAATTAAAGAGACAAAAATCATTACAACAGTAAAAGAAATCACAGATTTTTTTTAAAAAAAAAAAAAGTGAAACAAAGAACTGAGATTCATCAATAATCTAAATAATTTATTATTTAAATGCAGGAATGTTTAAAAAATTTTTTTTGATCATCTAGCCTGGCCAAGAGAAAACAGAAGTAAAAGAATAGAGTAAATCCTGCAAGACTTATATGAGCTACAGTTAAACAGACATGTTTTTGTTGTTCTTTTTACAATTTTCATTGAATTTTTGAGAATTTCATACAATGTATTTTGATCCTATTCAGACCCCCTTCCCATCCTCCATTCCCCACTGGATTTCATGTCTTCTACTATTTTTATGGCTTATGGAGTTTGTGCCCCCAAATGCCCTTCAGTGTGCGTCGATTCCCTGGAGCCTGGCCAACCTACTCAGCATCACATACTTAAAGAAAACTGACTCACTCTCTCCCAGCAGCTATCGGTTGCCAACAGTTCTTCAACTAGGATTGGGGCTTCTTACTCTACCTCTTCTGCTGGGAATTTGTCTGGCTTGAGCTGACATCCGTCTTGGGCATGAGGAACTGAACTGAAACCCCCAGCACACTCATAAAAAGTCAGAAATTGCTATGTATGATTCTAATACTGAGGGATGGAGACAGGCAGATCCCAAGATCACATTAGAAAAAAAAAACTTTAGGTTCTGTGAAAGACCCTGTCTCAAGGCAATGAGGCAAAGAATGATGGGAGACACCATAGGATCCTTGGGCTGCCCAGACCGGGTCTCGCGCCTGTTAAGGACGTCACGCTAGGCGACCTGGGCGGCCGCGCCCTTCTGAAGCGCTCTGGCCCGCCTGTGTCCCACAGGCAGGGAAGCTCCGCTCCCGTCCACCTCCTCGTCGCCTCTTTCCGCGCAGCTTCCGGCCGCCTAGTTCCGGGCTCCCGGGAGAGTCTGTGTCACGGTAAACTCAGCTCCGCTCTGAGGGCTCTGCGGCTGGATGGAGACAGAGCCTGGCTTCCGCAGTCCTGCACCCGCTCCCTCGCTAGCGCTTTTGCTGTCTGATGCCTAGGAGCTCCTGCAGCGGTTGACTGTTATGTGGGAGAGCACAGGGTTTTTGACCCACGGTGCACCGAGGCTTAACTCAGCGAGCCCTTTATAAAAGACGTTACCTGGATGACAGTTAAACAAGTGGTTTTATTCTTGGTGATGTCTGGAATAGATATGTGAACTCAAAGGAATAAAGTCAAAGGGTGTTTTCCTTTGAAAAAAGAAAAACGAATACAGAATACCATAAATAGCATTGACAGTAATCAAAAGATAGGAACAAGCCAGGAGTCAAATTAGAAATGATTAACTGTGACCTATCCATGTTACAACATTGAATTTGGCAGCTACTCAAATGTGTGTATCTACTATAATATGGACAATTCTTTAAAATCTCATATAAATGAAAGCCAATCACAAAACTCCACTCATTATAATAATAGCACTTAAATGAAGAACACAAGCCAGGTTCGGCCACCCAGCCTCAATAAACCAATTAAAAGAGCCAAGTTTATAGTGAAAAGCAAAAACAGATTTACTCATTATGTGCACATTGGGGAGGGCAAGGAGATCCAGTGGACCCCCACCCACTTCCACCTTCAGGATCCAGACATGAGGGTAGGTTTAAATAGAGACCAAGAGATATGCATTAACTAAGCAGTCCAGTCAAGGTGATGGCCCCAGTCCACCACGGTCTCAGATCTCAGTCTCTCCTGTAAGGTCAATCTATCCTGCAAGGTCTCTGACTGATTGTAAATCTTTCTCCAGGGAACAAGTTCCTCCTCTGGGTATCCTCCTCTAGATTCTGGCATTTCTTTTCCCAGAAGAAGGTTGCTGGAGGAATTCTAATGTCTCAGGATTCATTCTTTGATATTCTTGATAGCCAAAGGGGACCACAAGGGTCTCTTCAGAATATATCCATTACTGTCAGACAGGTTGGTTACAAGGAAGCAGATGGTTGGCTAGAACAGGAACAGATGGAAGGACTAAAAGTATATAGTGGTGCTTGCCTGTAATCCCAGCACTCCCCAGGCAGGGAGGTAGGCAGAGCTCTGTGAGATCAAGGACAGCCTGGCCCACATTGCAAATTCCAGGCCAGTTGGAGCTACAGGAAAACTCTTGTCAAAAATAAAAAAAATAAAAAATAAATTTTAAGAACCCAAAATATAGGACTTTTATGTGGGATACAAACTGTTCTAAACCTGGCTGCAGTGATTTGTTTGCACTTTTGAGATTATACTCTGGATCTCTGAATCATATACCTAAGATAGTGAAATTGTGTGGTATGTGGTCAAGATGTTGGCAGCATTCATATGGAAAGTAATAGTTGGACTGTGATATAAAGAATCTGATTCCACAGTTATGTCTTTGGTTAAATCTCACATTCTGTAATTCTCATATCACAAGCACATTACATGTGGGGGTCACTGAGATCAGGAGTCATTGATGACATTCATATCTGCCTTTTGCTGCTTGCTCTAGGCATCCAGGCACTATGATATTTCACATGTATTTACTTTGGTGTTGCACAAGTTATATTTTAACTAAACAATTGTTTTTAGATACCAGCAAGACCAGAGCAAGAACAGCAAGACCTGAGAGGAAGCTTTGACTTTAACCAGGATGCCTGTGAAAATGATTGCAGTTCTGCTCCTACTGCAGCTGAGTGGTTTCTTTGGTTCTGGGAACTGTGGAAAGGTGCTGGTGTGGCCGGTGGAATATAGCCATTGGTACAATTTAAGGACAATCCTAGATGAACTTGTGAAGAAGGGTCATGAGGTGACTGTTCTGAGACCTTCAGCTTCCTTTTCTCTGAATGTTGATAAGGCATCTACCATTAAGTTTGAGACTTACCCGACATCATTATCCATCTCTGAATTAGAGGAAGTTTTTGTGGCAACACTTAAGAAAACCATTTATGAACTGCCCAAACAACCATTTTGGAAATACTTTTCAATGTTGCAAGAGATTGTTTGGATGGATTCAGAGTACTTTGAGAATCTCTGTAAAGATGCAGTTTTGAACAGTCACCTCAT
>NW_008359121.1:34078-45198 GCF_000622305.1 Nannospalax galili | reverse complement strand
TGACGTCATCCTAGCAGATAACTTCAGTCCCTGTGGTGACCTGCTGGCTGAGATTCTCAAGACACCCTTGGTGTTCACTCTGCGCTTCTTTCCTGGATCCACATATGAAAAGTACAGTGGCGGACTCCCACTGCCTCCTTCCTATGTGCCTGTTGTTCTGTCAGAACTCAGTGAGCAGATGACGTTCCTGGAAAGGGTGAAAAATGTAATGTACGTGCTTTATTTTGATTTTTCATTCCAAATATTTAATGAGAAGAAGTGGAATCAGTTTTACAGTGAAGTCCTAGGTATGTACTGTCTTCATTTCCTACTGGGGAGTTCTAAATTTGCTGTGCAGCTGAAGGCAGGGTTAAAAGACTAGAAAAATCAAAGGGATCTGTTTTTCATGATTAATGGTTTAAAAAGAAAGCTCTGTAAAACTTTTCAAAACTCAAAGCATTGTTCAAAGGCTTATGTTGTAGTGTCAGCAAACCTTGGCCATCACTTGCATAACACAGTCCACAGAGGCACACATTCACAAAACAGCTCTGATGCTCTAAGGAACTACATATCCATCTTATATTGATGTTATTTTATCTCATCTTTTGTACTTTATTTTTTCATGCGTATGAGTAATTTACCTGCATGTATGTAAGTGCACCCGTGTTGTGCAAACCCTCTGGAAGCCAGAAGAGGGATGGGGTTCCCCCGGAACTGGAGTTACAGATGGCCGTGCTAGGAACTGAACCCAAGTCCTCTGGAAGAACTGTGCTCTTAACTGCAGAGCCATCTCTACCGATCATTTCATCTTTAAACAGTAGTTTTACCTGTTTGTATTTATTGTTGTTTTCTTCTCTGTGTGTGTGCCTATACACACACATGCACACACTTGAGCAAGCACTTGAACTCACCCACTTTTGCATGATGCATGCGGAGCATGTGTGCCATGACTCCAGTGCTCATCAGAAGATGACTTTGTGTAATAGGTCATCGGAACACTTGCATGGCAAATGCTTTTACCTGCTAAGCCATCTCACCAGACCCTAACAGTCTGTTTGTTCGTTTGCTTCTTTGCTAGTTTGTTTGTTTGTGGGAGGTGACAGTTTATTTGGCTTACAGTTTATAAGACAGGAACTCAAGGCAGGACAGGATCCTGGAGGCAGGAACTGAAGCAGAGGCCACAGAGGAAGGCTGCTTACAGGCTTGCTTTCCATGGCTTGTTCACGTGTCTTTCTTCTGCCCAGGGATGGTACCATCCAAACTCAATATCTTGATGGTGACAGACATGTACATTGAGGCCTTAACATACATCTCCAGCACAGTTATTTGTACAGTGTTGAGGACGTTTTTTCCTTTATGTAGATTAGGTTTTATTCATTTAAATTTAAAATATATTCTCACCACACCTAATAAATTTCTTCATAGTTGTAACATATAGTATCTCTATCCTAGCAAACCTATGAACTCAGGGTTTTAGAGAGTCTGTATTTATTCACTGAGGGTTTAGTTTAAAATGTATAATGTTGAAGTGTGGGCATAGAAATCATTGGTTGTAGGGTTTTGAATTTGTCTCTTCATTAAAGAAAAATAATAGAGCAAACAGACATTTCCAATATATTAAAACATCTTCATCCTTAATATGTTCAAATATATAATACCTAATTACTACAAACTTAAATGTGAATCAAAAGTAGTCAAAACAAGAAATCAAAACAAGAAATACAAGCGTACTCACTGTTTTTGAGGTCATCAGGGCCACATAGTTAGACCTTGTACCAAAATGAAAATGAAAACATAAACCCCTCAAATGTTCCTATTGGGTGTGGTGGCATATGCCTGAAATCTCAGCACTTTTAATGTGGAAGCAAGATGATCAGGAGTTCAACGTCAATTTGGGCTACACAGTAAGTTCTAAATCAGTCTGGGCTCCATTGGACTATTTCAAAGCAAAGCAAAATTGTCCATTCACTTAGAGAACAAAGCATTAAAGTTCTATTTCTAAATTAAAAATAAAACAAAAAGTCAGGGGTCCTGACGCACAGTTTTCATCCCAGCTAATCCTAGCACGCAGAAGTCAGAGGTAGGTAGACCTCCATCAGATGGAGGCCAGCCTGGTCTACATAGCAAGCTCTAGGCCAACTGGAGCAACAGGACAATCCTGTCTCAAAAACATAATGAAGCCAGGTGTAGTGGCGCTCACCTTAATCCCAGCACTCGGGAGGCAGAGGCAGGCAGATCTCTGTGAGTTCAAGGCCAGCCTGGTCGACAGAGTGAGTTTCAGGACAGCTGGGGCTACAGGGAGACCCTATCTCAAAAAGACCAAAAAAAAAAAAAAAAACCATAATGAAAAGAAGTATATTAGGCAAAAAACATGGCATGTTCTAGGGAACAGTGTTTCCATGAGTATGACAGACAGGATTCATGGGTATCTGAATATTTACTTATACTTTCAATACCATATGTAGATACTTAATAATTTTTAAATACATAGGCCTGTAAGGTGGCTCAGCTGTTAAGAGCACTGCTGTTCTTGTAGGAGACCTGGGTTCGAATCCCAGCATCCACATGGTGGCTAACAACCGTCTGTAACTCCAGTTCCAAGGGACCTGAAGCCCTCTTCTGACCTCCACGGACACTACATGACATGGTTGCACTTACATACATGCAGGCATAACAGCCATACACATAAAATAAAAAATAAAATTAACAACAAATAATAATTTTTAAACACAGATGTGAGTTTAGCATGTGGTCTCCTTTCACAAGCCTCTCATGTTTCAACTTTATATTCTCTTAAGCATAAGTACACATAATATACATATATACATTGTGCACACAACCATACACACACAATGACAGAGTTTTTTGTTGTTGGTGGTAGTTTTTTGTTTGTTTGTTGGTTGGTTTGTTGGTTTGTTTTTGGTCTTTTTGAGACCACGACGTCCAGCCTCAGATTTTTTTATATAAAAAAATAGACACTTTAAAACACCTCTGGCTACCTTATTGAAAGTTCTCCCAAAGGCTGGGCATGGTGACAGCACTCTGGAGGGAGAGGCAGGTGGGTCTCTGTGACTTCGAGGCTAGCCTGGTCTACATAGCAAGTTCTAGGTCAGATGGAGCTACAGAGAGACCCTGTCTCAAAAAGGCCAAAAGAAAAAAAAGAAGTTCTTCCAGAAAATTGCCTGCACATTCATTTTCACCTGTCATGTGTCAGCTCTAAATGCTTCACTTTGCTTCTTCCCCTTCAGGAAGACCCACTACTCTATATGAGACAATGAGCAAAGCAGACATGTGGCTCATTCGGACCTACTGGGATCTGGAGTTTCCTCACCCCACCTTACCAAATTTTGATTTTGGGGGAGGCCTCCCCTGCAAACCTGCCAAGCCTCTGCCTAAAGTAAATATATTCCCTTTTGTTTGCTTCTGTTTGCCCTGCATTTTCAGTGACAGTGGTCATATTATATTCACTCAGAATACTTATCTCAATGTCAGACTCATGGGAATTAAGTAAACAGAGCTGCCAACAGAAATTCATGTATCTATTCTGTCACAAGTGTCTGAATTCTGTTTTGGGTACAGTAGAAAATGGAAACCTGTGGGACTTTGGGGGATAAAGACAGTTAAGGTGTTATTAACGCATAAGAAAATCTCAGTGATTCATTCAAAACATACTGGTATGTGTCTGACACACCCCACACAAGTACTGAATGTACAAAGAAACAAAGTGTGCACAGGTTCACCCAGAAACACCAGTAATTCTACCTTGAAAGACAAACTGAACAAATAATAAAACTGTGGAAATGTTGCAGGGAAGAAAGAACAAGTTGCCCAGCAGTCAGTGTAAGGAAGAGATAAGGGCACAAATAGGGAGCACAACTTTCCACATTTACTCATTAGTAAAAAACTCATTAGTTTCTATCACTTCTCATTAAAACCTATACTTGATAGTTATAAAAGAGTTTTATAAACATAGAGGGTGATATTCCTTCTGAAGGAACAAAGGTTGTGTGATTTTTAACTCACGTAACACTTTTAGGATACAGAGAAAGTGACAATTTTTAGTGCACTACTAAGTTATATCTTAAAATACCCCTTTTTCTACTACTGCACTAGCCACAATGTAAAATTTGATCTTATTCAAAAGATTACATTTCTGTTTCAAACCCAGTCATTGAGGATGTGTATAGTAATTCCAAGGCAAATGGCAGAGGTGAGAGTCCTTAAGTTCTGTGCAATCTAACACTCTGTATAGGAGATTTCGGTATCCACATTAAGGGAATGAAAACGTTGAAAGGTGGGATAGGAGGGAGGCACAGAGCAAGGACATAAAGGATGTGCTGAGGATGTGGCTCAGTAGTGGAGAGGTGGCCTCCCATGCCCAAGGGCTACACCAGAGTAAAGGAAAAAGAAAAAGAAAAAAAAAGGAAAAATAAGAAAAGCAGTCTAATATGGAATAGTAGAGGTTGAACTGAAGTTACATAAACAAGCTTTGATTCTTAGTAATTGTCAAATCTTTTAAAATATCTGTGCATCTGAGAGAATAGATATTTAACAAATAAATCAAGAATTCTCAAAGTATGGGCCTGCAAGATGGCTCAGTAAGTAAAAGCACTTGCAACCAAGCCTGCAGATCTGACTGAGATCCTGGGAGCCAAATGGTTTAAAAAAAAAAAAAGAAGAGCGCTGTCTCAGCCATGTTATAACACACACAATAATGTAATTTAAAATCTTAACACTATATTAATAAAAAATTTTAAATACACATTCAAATTTTGTGTATTTCATAACTTAAAAAAAAAAGATTTGGCCAGGCATGGTGGTGGTATACTCCTTTAATCCCAACACACTGATCTCTGTGAGTTCAAGGACAGCCTGGTCTATTTAGCAAGTTTCAGGCCAGCTAGGGCTACAAAGAATAACCAGGAGCACCTTTGAGTCATAGGAATGGTGTGTTCCTCAGGACACTGGTATCTTCAACTTGATATTATGCTTGAAAATTAGCATTTTGAAGAATGCTGTAAACAATATAGGGTCTTAGAGTCAAACTTAGAATTTTTTCATTCTTGTTTGTGTAAAACATTTCTAAAATAAAGATCAGCAAAAATTAGAAAGAAAAATACACTATTTAGGGTGGTAGGTTGTGATCATTGTTTTATGGAAAGAAAAAAAAGCAATGAATTGAGCATCAGAAAATAAAATGAATGTATGGTTATGGCAAGAATTCTAGAAAATTTTTGGCTCTCCATTTGAGTTTGTTGTGGAAAGGCTACTAAAGAAGGCAGAATCATTCTTGTGTGAAATATATAAGGCAAGGACTATGGGTTACATGTTTGAATGACATTCACACAAATCCAGACATGACCACTGGAAATCTCATTCTCCTCTTCTCTTCTCTTCTCTTCTCTTCTCTTCTCTTCTCTTCTCTTCTCTTCTCTTCTCTTCTCTTCTCTTCTCTTCTCTTCTCTTCTCCTCTTCTTTTCTTTTCTCATCTTCACATTCTCTCTCTCTCTCTCTCTCTCTCTCTCTCTCTCTCTCTCTCTCTCTCTCTCTCCCCTCTCCCCTGCACTCAAGAGGCAGAGGCAGGTGAATCTCTGTGAGTTCCAGGCCATTCTGGTCTACATAGTGAGTTCCAGGCTATGGGGGCTACAGGGAGACCCTGCCTCAAAAAAACAAAAGAAAACAAAACAAAAAAGATATTAGACTAGAGAGAAAGATAAGCAAAAACAGGTCTCAGTGATATCTAAATTTTTCTTAATAGTCATAATCACAGAAATAGAAAGTGGTTACTCTACTTAGAGATTAGGTAGATATATAATAAATATATGTCATTTAATTTAACTATGTTTTGTTTGGTTTAAAGATGCATTTATTTTTACTTTATGTTTATGAGTGTTTACCTTCATGTATTTATGCACATATGCATACCTGATGCCCACAGAGGCTAGAAAAGGGAATTGGATCCCCTGGAATCAGAGTTACACATGATTGTAAGGTACCATGTGGGTGCTAGAAACCAAACCCAGGTCCTCTACAAGAGAACAAGTACTCTTAATCAATGAGCCATTTCTCCATGTCCTCTTGGAGAGGACTCCTGTTTGTAAGGGCATCTTAACAAAAAGATTTTTTAAAAAGACAAGGTCTCACAATGTAGCTCTCACTGACCTGGAACTTGCTATTTAGTCCAGGCTGACATCAAACTCACAGAAATCATTGTACCTCTGTCTCCCAAGGGCTGGGATTAAAGGTGAGTACAACCACACCAGCAAGAAAAAGCATTTTGAAACTGATTTGGGGGTAACATAACTCTAAACAACCTAGATGTCATTCCAGGTTATTTCCTTACTAACCCCATGTGAGTAGGTAAAATAAAAACATTATCTTATAATGTAATATTAACAGAATTCAGAGAGATACCACAGTACAGCAGTGCCTGAACAAAGACATCCTGACTCAGTGTTGTTTAGATCCAAGAATGAGCCTCATCTGCTCTCAGAACTTGTTCCTTCTGAGTTCTCTCAGAACTATTCTTCTGAGCACCTTTGTGTACTGAACACTTTGCTCTGTATTTATTGAAACAATGCAACCAGTATGATATAGGAAAGGAAAAGATGAACTTTTTCTTGTCAGGGAATGATTTTTACTTTCTGACCCCTACTGACCAGAGAAACATACACAAACACAAGCAGATGTTATCAATCTAATCCCACAAGTTGTTTGCAACATAAACTGGGATAATTCTTTGCTTCCAGAGTAATTCACTGCTTAAGCAGCTAAAATTTTCACAGCATATACATGCTAATACCTTATTCTGTCAGGGAACAGAAGAGTCATAAGGGATTAAAGTCATATATTTGGATTACAAGAGAAGCAGAATGCCTACTGAAATTGTTTACATTGTAAACAAGCTGAGATAGTGTTCAATGATCTCAAAATATTATTAACTTTGGTTCCAAGGTTAAGTAAGATTCTTTTTGTAACAGAAGGCATTCCCAGAAAAGCAATTCCCACAACTGAAAAAGGAGCTGTTTTATTAAATCAATAATATCAAACTAAGTTTATTTACCAAAGACTTACTCAAGTCATGTGATCATGAAAAGCAATTCATTTCCTCTACATTCTGACAATTTCAAGTTATATTTAATTTGTACAAGTGATCATTAAACTCTAAGTTAATAGCATAGAAACCTATACAGGGATTCTTTAAATTTAATGAATAATTTTAACTGAAGACAAGATAATAGCATTTATTTATGATACAATAAATATGAGCAAAATAGAGCTATCAATGCCCTTCATTCTAAAATCATACCTTGAGTCAGTAAGTAGAGCAATAAAAATTGTTATCTATGTTATGTTTCTTCAAAACTATGTTCCTAACAAAATTGGGACAAGTCAAGATTACCTACACAATCAAAGATAAATACTTTGGACTCATATTTGTGAAAAAGAATTTTAACATTTTCTTTTTTTAGGGGCGGGGGGAGCACTCATATTTGTGATGAAGAATTGTAACATTTTCTTTTTGGGGGGAAGAAGGCATCTTTTGGAAACAGGGTCTCTCTGTAGCCCTTGCTGCCCTGGAGCTCACTGTGTAGACTAGGTTGGCCTTGAACTCATAGAGATCTGCCTCCCTCAGCCTCCTGAGTCCTAAGATTAAAGGCTTGCACTACCATGCCCAGATGAATTTTAACATTTTCTAATCTCCTCATATGGAGGGCTAACCCTACTTTGGCTGTGGCCTGCATGTTAAGCTGAAGAGACAGGCATCTTAAAGCCCTCTGGATGTCTTCTAACCCCAACTAAATGAAAAACATATTCATTCTACTTCCAACTAGCATTTTTTTTTTCAGCCTCAGTTGTTTTGAAGGATCTTCAATCCCTTGGAACTGTAGCCGTGTAAACATGGGTGGATTTTGAAGAAAGGCATAATCAAAGGGTGGAAGAGTGAAGGCAGTAGAGGTAGAATCTTCAAGAAGCAGGTTTAGGGCTATTTTATATTTCCCTAAGTGGCCATGAAGTTCCAAATTATCTCTACTACTTTGACACCAGAAAGAAATAAAGCAGGGAGCATTGACTGAGCTTAAAGTTAGGAAGGGATTGAAAAGAGCTTACATCTGACCAAAATACAGGCCACACAATAGCCAAGCAAAAAGAAACCAACCCCAAAGTCAGGAAAAATTCTCACTCTTGGGAGAGTCAGCAAGGAAGAGCTCCAACAAAGCAGGTGGCCTTCAATCAAAGAAGGCTGTGATTGTAACCAGATTCTGCTTACCAGGAAATCTAATCCAGCCATTAAAACTGGGACATCTAGGAATCCGGCCTCTGTTTTTCCTGAATTCTAAATCAATTTAAAGAGTAAAGTGGGGTGATTAACTATAGGAGTGACTTTTACAATGCAGACATAATATATGATATAATGAATGATTTTCACTTAACTTTGCCCTGAGTTTAATTCCCCATTTTATGCTGGATATACCTTTCAAAAATAATGAGCTAAGCCTTGGCTGGGGAGCACAGTTGCAAGAGAAATCTGAAGAAACAGGAGCTCAGCAGTTCAGGTCCACTCCTGGCCTTATGAATGCTGAGTCAGGCTGATTGTTTTTTAAGCATCACTATATTGTGGCTTAGAATTGTCACATTTAACAAAAGCAGTAGATGTTTCTGCAGAGCAGTGTTTCAGGAATTTGACTCACTACCAGACAACTAATCAGTCAGTCATTAATGAAGATCATGTCCACATGCATGGACAAACAAGAGAGTTTCAGAATGCCAAAGAAGAACCTGACCAGATTTAATCTGAGATTTAACACCACAACTGTTATGAAAAGAAAGTTACTCAAGATATTTAGGATGAGATATCACCTGGGAAGGAGGGTGGGCGATTGAAACATACATGAAGAATGATCCAGACCAGTGTTGGTGTTTGGGTTACACTAGTTTAGCAAGATTCTGTTAAAGGATTGTTTTTAAATTTCAGTATGAAAAAAAGAACACACAACCATCAAATGCAGAGAGGATATCCAAAAGTCAAGCCCTATGTACAAAGTGATTTTAGACAAGACAGATGGAGTTTGGTCAAGAAAAAGTCACTTTCATAAACATGCAATGAATTTAAATGTCACTAAGCTTTAGTAGGGAATACGGACACATGGACCTTTAAGAACCTTAATGACATTTCTTAATGGACGATACAAGGAGAAACACATACATATACATGTATGCATACACTTGAACTTGCAAATACACTAAATGAAGTTGATCTCATACAGAAAATAATTTTCCAACAAAACTGACCTATATTAAGCCAGGCGTGGTGGTGCACGCCTTTAATCCTAGCACTCGGGAGGCAGAGGCAGGTGGATCCTGTGAGTTCAAGGCCAGCCTGGTCTGCATATAGAGTTCTAGGCCAGCTGGGGCTACAGGGAGACCCTGTCTCAAACAGACAAAAAAAACAAAAACAAAAACGACCTATATCTATTAGAAATAACCACTATTGAAACAGGTATGGAGGATGCGGGCTGGAGAGATGGCTTAAGGGTTAAGAGCACTGGCTGCTCTTGCAGAAGACCCAGGTTCAGTTCCCAGCACCCACCTGGTGGCTAACAACTGTCCAAACTACAGTTCCAGGGAATCCAACGCCCACTTCTGACCTCTGCAGTCATTACATGACATAGGTGCACTTACATACAAACAGGGAATAAACTCATATATATAAAATAAAATTAATATTTTTTTATAAAAAGAGTATGGTGGTTGCTAATATAATTAGAAACAGATTGATGGTCCAGTAATTTTACTCCCGGCTACATATATAAGAGAATTGATTGAAGAATCTCAAAGAGATATTTGTGCAAGTATAATCATAGCAGTAGAAGCAAACTATATATTAATAGACTTATTAATAAATAATAGTATGTCAACACAGAGAAATGTCACTAAGCTTTAGTTGGGAATACGGACACATGGACATTTAAGAACCTTAATGACATTGCACTAAGTAAAATCAGCTAGTGAAAAATGCTGTGTGAACCACTTTACACAAATGACTTAGACTACCTAAAAATCCTAGACAAGAAAAGGCGAATCTATTTAATAGACTTATTAATAAATAATAGTATGTCAACACAGAGAAATGTCACTAAGCTTTAGTTGGGAATACGGACACATGGACCTTTAAGAACCTTAATGACATTGCACTAAGTAAAATTAGCTAGTGAAAAATGCTATGTGAACCCCTTTACATAAACGACTTAGACTACCTAAAAATCCTAGACAAGAAAAGGTGAATCTACAGTAGTCAAGGAACCAGGGTGGAAGAAGGAGAATTTTGGATTTAATTTATAAAACTTTTCAGTTTTTCAAGATCAAAATGCTCTGTGTATGAGCTGTGTGGAGCTGTGTGTGTGTGAATATGTATATTCATTCATGTGACATCAGTGAACTGTAAGGTTTACAAATGGTTAAAATTGCATGTTTTATATTATGTGTATTTCAGGAATTCTGAGGAGAGCCAGCACTGGAATGGTTGCTAATAATACTCGACTTTCTTCCTTGGACATTTGTACCAATCTTTACAACAGACTTTGTGGTGCTATTGCTCTTTTATGATGAACCAATGTTTCCTTCACAGGAGATGGAAGACTTTGTCCAGAGCTCTGGAGAACATGGTGTTGTGGTGTTTTCTCTGGGGTCGATGGTTGGCAATCTGACAGAAGACAGGGCCAATGTGATTGCAGCAGCCCTTGCCCAGATTCCACAAAAGGTGCGGTGAAGTGCCTCATCACAGCAGTGCTTGCTGAATCCCTTATATCATGTGATAGGTCTTTCTAGAAACATCCTGTGTGAAATTTAGACTATCATGATATTGCTAGTTTACCTCAGAAGCCATCTGTAAGACAAACATTTACATGACAGATGATAAAACATTACAGGAGATATTTTTGGATAATAGATTTGGTTTTAACATTGTGTTCATAAATAAATATACTTAACAAGGGTAGTTTGAACTTGATGTTTTACTGCTCTTATAGGTAGAGTTTTAAAAATAAAAAAATCTGCCTTGCCATTTCCTCCATCTCCTCAGAGGATTGCTGAGGACTTTGTAATCACTAATCAGACTTCAGTTAAATATTAACCAGTAA
>NW_008359121.1:31014-33486 GCF_000622305.1 Nannospalax galili | reverse complement strand
ATGTTGCTTGTCAGGCCTTGAACAAGTATAAAAACAAATGGAGCGGTGTGATATATATATATATATATAAAATTTTTTTTTGTCTTTTTGAGACAGGGTCTCCCTATAGCCCCAGCTGTCCTGGAACTCACTCTGTAGACTAGGCTGGCCTTGAACTCACAGAGATCTGCCTGCCTCTGCCCCCCTCAAGTGCTAGGACTACAGGCGAGCACCACATTTTTTGCACCAACAATCGACTGTTCTTCCTGTCTTATCATTCTCATTCTCATTGCCTAGCTTGAGATAGTAAGGGTTTAACAACTTTGTTTCTTAAACTCTTTAAAATACTAACATGAGCAATTTGAAACTAGACTCATGTATTAAAGAGTCTGGCTTTACCTTAACAGGTTCTATGGAGATTTGAAGGCAAGAAGCCAGACACCCTTGGCTCCAATACTCAGCTGTACCAGTGGATCCCCCAGAATGACCTTCTTGGTAAGGTTCAGGAGAAAAACCCCAAAATATGAGGAATAGCCAGTCAGGAACAGAAAAGGTCAATGGAAAATGCATTTATGAAGATTGTGTTCTAGTCCTAGAGAAAAAGGATAAAGAACCACTGATGGCATTCTATTTTATGTGACATGAACAGAATCCATTTTTATTTCAGCTGTAATTGCCTTTCAGATAAATTTTCAGTCACTTTGTCATTTTTTTCTTCACCTCCTATTTCTGTAACTTTACACCTGTCCTTTCACCAGTGTAGGGCAATTTCAAATAACAATGAAAATGACATTCTTTTGTTACTGACTGACTCTTATTTACTATGTCAAAATAATTTGCATCACAAAATGGAACTACACTTGATGGTACCTGTCCTGATTCCAGCACCATAACACCCCACTTTCTGCTGATTGGACCTGACATACCACACACAGTGACTTCAGTGTTTCCTGAGGATACATGGTCTCACATTCTTTTGTTACTGACTGACTCTTATTTACTATGTCAAAATAATTTGCATCACAAAATGGAACTACACTTGATGGTACCTGTCCTGATTCCAGCACCATGAACACCCCACTTTCTGCTGATTGGAGCTGACATACCACACACGGTGACTTCAGTGTTTCCTGAGGATAAAGGTCTTCTAAGGCATTACCTGTGTTTGCACATGCTGTTTGATCCACTTGGACATGCTCTGACCTTCTTTCCATTGCAGAAACTCATGTCTGTTTTTCTTTTCTTATATACACTTTTTAAATTTATTTTTTTTGTTATGTGTATGAGTCTATTGTCTGCATATGTATAAGTGCACCTGTGTTGTGCAATGCCTGCAGTCAGAAGAGGCCATTGGATTTCCCTGGAACTGGAGTTTGGACAGTTATTAGCGATCCACTTGGACATGCTCTGACCTTCTTTCCATTGCAGAAACTCATGTCTGCTTTCCTTTTCTTATATACACTTTTTAATTTTATTTTTTGTTATGTGTATGAGTGTATTGTCTGCATATGTATAAGTGCACCTGTGTTGTGCAATGCCTGGAGTCAGAAGAGGCCATTGGATTTCCCTGGAACTGGAGTTCGGACAGTTATTAGACACCATGTGGGTGCTGAGAATCAACCCAGTCCTCTGCAAGAGCAGACAGTGCTCTTAACCACTGAGCCATCTCTCCAGGACCCTCATTTCTGTTTTTCACACAGTACCTACAGAGGTCAGAAGAGGGCTTCGGATTCCCCTGGAACTGGAGTTAAGGACGGCTCATAGCTGCCATGTGGGTGCTGAGAATCAACCCAGTCCTCTGCAAGAGCAGACAGTGCTCTTAACCACTGAGCAATCTCTCCAGGACCCTCATTTCTGTTTTTCACACAGTACCTATGTAATATTTTTTCTGATTTCTCCCAATGCTAGGTCATCCAAAAACCAAAGCCTTTATAACTCACGGTGGAACCAACGGCCTCTATGAGGCGATCTACCATGGAATCCCTGTGGTAGGCATTCCCTTGTTTGCAGATCAACCTGATAATGTTGTTCACATGCAGACCAAAGGGGCAGGTGTTAGAGTGGACTTCCTCACGATGTCAAGTTCAGATCTGCTCAATGCAGTGAAGACAGTCATCAATGACCCTTCGTGAGTATAATGCTTTTCAGATAAGTAGTACTTAAGATATATTCTCTCAACAATAGAAATATATATTTCATCCTACCCTGAGTCTTATTTTGAAAATGAATAATGCTTTTCTCCATGTTAGTGCACCCATTCCATGCAATGCCTGTGGAGATCAGAAGAGAGCTTTAGATTTCCCTGGAACTGGAGTTATGAAAGGTTGTAAGATGCCATGAGGATGCTGGGAATCTATCCTAGGTCTTCTATAAGAGCAGCCAGTGCTCTTAATGGCTGAGTCATCTCTCCAACCCCATGAAAATGCATAATTGTTTACCCAGCTTTTAATCATGACTGCAAATTATTCCCTATAGACTTGCTACAAAAGCACT
>NW_008359121.1:26251-30776 GCF_000622305.1 Nannospalax galili | reverse complement strand
AAATAATACTTTTTCTATAGTACTAAATGAAAGATTAGCAAGTTTTACAAATATGTCCAAATTCACAGAGCAGGGAAATGAAGCTGAAAAGAAATATTCCAATTCCAATGCAAAAATTTCTGAAACCACTATTCCTTATTCAAACAATCCACATTTATTGACTAAAGTGTGATGATTAAATACACATGTACAATACATAATGACCAAATCAGGATAGGTATCTTTTCCATCTCCTTAAACATTTACAATTTCTTTTTATCAGCAATTTTTGAAGTCCCCTCTTTAGTGCTAATTAATCAGTTGTGAATCACACTCACTGTCTGTATTGTAGAACACTATTTCTGCTATCCAGCTGCAGGTTTATATCAGTTAGCCCGCCTGTCACTCTCCAGACTCTTTCCTTCCCCCTCTAGACTTGAGGCTCCACTATTCTACCCTAGACTTCCATGAGCTGATTCTATTAGGTTACACACATTGATGAGAACTTGCAGTATTTATCATTCAAGCCTAACTGATGTGACTTAACAAAATATCTGCCAGTTCCAACTTTGTTAGTGAAAATGACATGATTTCATTCTTTAAAATGGCAGAATAGTTAACTATTTTTTATACCACATTTTTTAAAATCAACGCTTGGCACCTCAGCCAATTCCAATTCTTAGCTATAATGATATGTGTTGAATTCATGAAAATGCTGGTATCTATTTGATATATTGCTTATTTTTTTGATGAATAGATTCCTAACAGTAAGGGAATTAAAACCTAGTGTATATTCTGTTTTCAGTTTCAGGAAATCCATACTCTTTTTCATAGTGTCTGTACTAAATGATATTTCAACCAATGGTCACTGCAAATTCCAATTTCTGTGGCCAGTGAGATGACTCAGCAGGTAAAGGCTCTTGCCACAAATACTGATGACCTGAGTTCAATCCCTGGAACCCATGTGGTAGGAGAGAATTGACTCCTACAAGTTCTCCTCAAATCTCTACACCTGTACTATAACATGTGCCCATGTGTGGGTACATGCACACACACACACACACACACACACACACACACACACACACAAAATGAATAAATGTAAGAAATATATTTCCTCTGCATTTTTGCCTTCATTTTGTTTTGTTTTGTTTTAAGGGCTGCGATTTGAGTTTAGACCTTTGTGCATGCTAAGCAAATACTCTATTAATGAACTACATACATCCTAAGCTTTTATGTCATCTTTTGAAAAAAGAAGTCTTTCTCATCATTTATCAATTTTTTTAAACAACAAGGTTTTGTTTTTCATTGAGATTTTAAAGACTCTCATGACACAATTCTGCCTCAAAATCCTCCAGATGATCATTCTCCAACTGCACTCAGCTATCTCAGTTAGGTGCTTGGCATGGCTCATTACTGTTTGCTCTTCTGAAAAAGATTTATTTCCTCAAATGTTTTTCAATGTTGTCTTCAGAAAGTATTTCTCCATCAGAAAATGTCCACGACCTCAGCTGGTTCAAGTACCACTCCCTGGATGTGATTGGGTTCCTGCTGGCCTGCGTGGTGACTGTGACAGTCATCATCTCAAAATGTTGCCTCTTTTGTTACCAGAAATTTGCTAAAGCTGGAAAGAAGAAGAAAAGGCAGTAGCTGTATCTACACCTGAATTTAGGAGGATTCACATGGACCTCTTCCAGTGCACTCCACTAAGAGGGGGCTGTAATGATTCTTTCCTCCTGTGACAAGAGAACTTACTTCTCGACTCATCAAATTACAGCTCATTTTCCAGAGCTTTAATACTTGTTTATGAGTTTGAATTACTTTAGGCCACAGTGCCAGGAATCTAGGAAAAAGTGAAGATCAAGCTATATTGATACCTATTTAAAGATACTTTTGTAGCCAGATGTGGGGGCACATGCCTTTAATTCTAACACTAGGGAGGCAGAGGCAGGTGGATCTCTATGAGATCAAGGCCAGCCTGGTCTACATTGTGAGTTCCAGGATGGCTGTGGCTACAGGGAGACCCTGTCTCAAAAGCCAAACCAAAATAAATAAACAAATAAATACTACTGTAATTTACAAGTCACAAGACCATAATTAACTAAGCTTCCTGTAAGGAGGGACACAAGGTCATTTAAAACTCCACACTTAGCATCTATATTGTTTTGTAAATACTCCACATGTATTAGCTGAGTTGCAGAATTTTATGGCTTTTACTTTTTCCAAACAAGCTATTTCATAATCAGAACTATGACCAAGATTCATTTGCCTTCCATTTGATTTTGGAAGCCTAATGACCCTGCATTCCTTCATTGCCCTCCAGCCCCAGCATCACTTCTTGTCCAAAGGACTTGGCACTGTTTTTAACCTTTTCCTCATGAAGGGAAGGCCCTTGGCTTCCAAGTTCACTCTTTTCCTCTCAACCTTTCATCTGGTTACTCTCCGTATCACTTTTAGCTTTGGGGAATAGAAGGTCTCAATAGCAGGTAGTGTGATACTGCAGAATTGCTAAGCTAAAGATATTTATTAAATTTTCAGTCCTTCTCATTGTAAATATACATGTATAAATCCACTTTTTTCAAAACAAGATAGAGTACTATTTAGTTACCTTAGAGATAATGATAGGAAATTCATTAAGTTTATGACTGACAGTTTGACTACTATTGTATAATACAGAATTTAGGAGATCATGACTAACTTTCTTCTCTTTTAGAAGCCTGTTACTCCATCTTTTCCATAACACTTACTTTTGGCATAACTAAAGAAATAACATTATCATTTTCTTTTAAACTCACACAGTACCAGTACTGACCATAATGAGCAACAAAGCAAAGAGTACAAAAATTACCCAAGATGCATGGGAAACAGGTAAATCAAATCACAAAGATTCCAAAGGTTTTCCTAGGCTACTAATTAGGGATGAACTTTAGAAATACTTAGTTTTCTTTACTGAAAAGAAGACCATTATCCAGGGCTGGAGAGATGGCTCAGTGTTTAAGAGCACTGGCTATTTTTGCAGAAGACCCAGGCTTGAATCCCAGCCACATGGTGGCTAACAACTGTCCTTAACTCCAGTTCCAGGGAATCCAATGCCCTCTTCTGTCCTCCACAGGCACTGCCCAACACAGGTGTACACTTGCATACATGCAGACAATACACTCATACACATAAAATAAAACTAAATAAATGAAAAAAAGGACCATTATCCAAGTCTCACAACAAACATTTTCCAGCATTAACTTATCTTACAACTGAGTTAAAACTTAATAGAGAAAAAATTACAGAAGAGTGAACAACAGAATTTCTCATGCAACCCATCTAATAACTGACTTTTTTCTGAACAATAAAGTTATATTTACTGAGTACAAAAAAGGCCAAAGAAAGTGAAATCAAAGACTGCAAATGAATGAATTTGTAAAATCAGAACTTCTGAACGAGAATATCATAAGAAAGGGGAACCAGTTTCAGTACTAAAGACCTTAGTACTTCCCAAATTCCAGAGAAAGTGACATAACAAAGAATACAGAACATGACATGTTTAAAGAAAATTAAACTACTATAATGAATATTATAAAATCATTTATATAAGCCTGTTACAATTACTATATTTACTATTGCACCACAGCACAGTACTACTAAGCACACTATTCTGTGCTTTAGAACTCAAAAGCTATGTCCTATAACTCCTCTTCTTCCTTATCTGTTAGTCTATAATCATTCCAACACTAGAAATACAGTGGTGATTCCTTGTAGTAGTTGAGTGAATAGAGACTTGAAAGGATGGGGAGACACAGATGAATCTTTAAACAGAGGATCTGAGACTCATGGTCCACAGATGCAGCTCCTTCTCAGTCTCGAGATATTTTTATTCACTACTGAAATAATGAGTAAGTTGAGTTTACAAGAAATATGTAAGACATACAATAACAAGTCAAGGAATATAATATATCAGATGTTGTCAGACAAAGGGGCCTCTAAATTATGTGTTCATCAGAAACATCTGGTTCTTGGAATAACTTCAGCCCAAACAGAATGTTTTCAGGAACTTAAGAACCAATGCTTTACCCTTTTACACATGCCTTCTGGGTACACTGCTTGCAATGATCACATAGTTCTTTTGTCCTTTCATTGAACATTAACTGTGAAAATATGCAATAAGTTATCAAGTCTCAAGACGCATTAACTCTTCCTGAAGCAGCTTGCTACAGTTCCTCCAAGCAAAATGCAGAGTCCCCTGCAGATACTACAATAACAATAGTAAATAATAATGATGATGATGATGACAGCAAACTTTACTAAAGTCTATATATGTCAACTGAATTATTATGTGAGTCCTAAGTATTTTAAGAGTCAAACATGATTGCATACAATAAACAGATTTGTTAGGATTCCTATGCATTCCATTAAAGCACCGAAAGGAAAAGTTATTGTTAGAGCCAGAATCCAAATTAAGACAATCCATTTCCTCTTTTAAGCATTAATCCACTGGTTTAAAGTCAGTATCAAGTGCTGCTGATACCACTGCAAATCAGCTTTGCCAAGATAT